>NW_025778785.1:0-31879 GCF_021130785.1 Homalodisca vitripennis
CAAGGGTTCAGTTAAGAACCCGGGGAGGTCCCATCGGAAAGGAATAAAAGGCCAAAGTAATCCAGACAAGCCAGCATAGCTGAGCCTTAAAAAAAATTATAAAAGCACCTTTGTTGTCAATGATGTTCATTGGGAGAAAGCCATTCATCAATTCTGTATGTAGACTAGTATGTCTGTTCCTCCACTTAATAAGATTATATTAAAACAATCTTTAAATTTATATTAAACGTTTCGATTGTAACTTTGTTTTTGATATCTGCATTATAGTGCTGACCAAGCACTGCATTCTTCATATTTGTTAAAAATGTACAGTTTAAATTATAATGTTCTAAACAAATTTAACAATAATATAGAAGATTTTTCACTCTGTGCTCAACAGTCATTATAGAAATGGTCGAAATAAGCGTGTTGTTTTAACCAAGCTTACTCTATGATTTAAAGAAAAAAATTTAAAATAGTAGTTAAATAATTAACACATGTTTGTGCTGTCATAAAAACATGCTTCCTCAGAAAGGTTGATTACACTTAATAAATCCTTTGAATAATTAATATTTGTTTGCTGTAATACAACTGTAGTGACCAAGACGGAATTTTTCACAACTTTAGAGACAAGTGGTGCGTATTCCGAAAGGATTTTCTAAATAAGAATAAGCCTATATGTTTATTAGGAATTCTAATAATGCCCATGTAAAATTTCAGTACAATCGTTCAAGTGCTTTTTACGTGACTGAGTAACACACCCACGAACACACAGACACCATTAGATATTTATACAATAGTAAATTCTATACAATACTATAGTTCTGTACAATAGTTTCTATACAATAGTTCTGTTCATAAGAACAGAACAAAAAAAAACAAAACCAAAACAAAAAAAAACAAAACAAAACAAAAATGTTGTTATGAAAATTACATTACATAAGTAATGTAATTTTTTATTTTTATTGAATAAAAATACAAGTAAAAATAAAAGGTAATGCTCAGAATTACGGCAAATTGAAATTTTACAGATGCACGAGGTTGCTTTTTATAGTATTGCCTAAGGCCATTGTTAAAGTATGAACATTCTTCATTTCGTCCTCTATTTATCATTTCGTTTGACACAGTGAAACAATGTATTTATCTTCTAACTGAAATGTGTAATAAATGACATACCTTGTTGTGCCGATTCGAGCTGTATCGTGTCTGCTGGACTTGTTGGCAATAAAATAAAAAATCATTGATTTGCTTTAGCTTCTACGCTCTCCTTTTTCGAATGATTTACCATCTCATGTTGTGGCATAAAAAATGTGTGCTTACTTGGCCACAAAAATTAGGGATTTATTGAAAATTTTGTTAGGCAGTACTGCTGTAAATAAAAATATTGATATTGATAAATTACTATCTATGGAATACGATTTTCAATTTTGTGAAACTAATTTTCAAGTGTTTATAACTTTCTTATTTACTTCAAGCCAATACATTTTGCGTTTATTATAATTCTTAAAGTTAGAAATCATTTATGTTGTCATTTTAAATAAATTCATGTTTTTTTTTTTAAATAAAATGAAATTTTACAGTTACAATCATTTCAATAACTCCGTTAATCAGCAGGGAATCAAGGTGGAATGATGGTGGAGTTGAATTAAAGAAAAATATTTTTTAGATGCCTTCAGTATCATATTCAGTTCTTTATAAGTTTTGTGATGTGTCTGAGGAAAATAGCCTAGCTATCGAACAAAAATAAAAGTTTTAAGTGTTGTTTTATGTGTTTGAAATGCAATGAAGTTAATATGCGTTAGTGTATAAACTTAGGAAATATATAGATTTATTTTTAAAATACCATTAAATAGTTTGTTACAAAATAACTGTAGTTGCCTAGTCATAGAGATAGCGCATAGTATTGAATATTTAGATTTATTTATTGAATTATGTCTTGAAATACAACTAGAGTTTTTTGTATCTAATCAGACCTCTTTGCGATGCTGATGTAACTAAGAACCTTATATTTTGCCTTGATATTTCTAAAATAGAATATGATTTAACTTTGTCATCCTGAAAGCAATTATAAACCAACAAGGACAATATGTGCAAATAATAAACAATAGCCAATAGCGTGCAATGCCCATGTTTAGACATTATGTGACACACACATGCTCACAACAGGCAAATTAAAGTTTTGTCAAGAATATAAACCACCGATTGGGGCTAAAATGGGTTTAAAATCCTTAGACATTAAAACAAATTACTCTTGTCCTTAAAAGGTGAAATTTTAAACACCTAATTGTTTTCACTTGACAGACTACTGGTACCCGAAATACCTTATACCGAAAGGAGATGTAATGGGCAGAAGATGACTTTTCAGACTTAAGTGGTACGATTTTTATAATTTCTTAATCGGAGCAAGAATGCAAACGGTTTAGTACGCTCCGAAAACACTATAGTACTGAATAAGTTCAAAGAATTCAGGCAAATTAGAAGGGAAGAAAATTACAATGACTGGAAGTAGTACATTTTTGACTAAAGTAGTCTTTTTAGACCAACGTATTATATATTTTCTTAGTGAGGCTAACAATGAAAACGCTACTATGGCAGATAAAGTGATTAAAATGTCCGGAAGCATTCACTGTTTGATTGAGTAGACTTTACAGATCAACGTATGTGTATATGCTTTCTTGATCGGGTCGTCAATTTAAACACTACTAAGGCACCGAGAATAACTAAGATTACTAAAGCCGAAAGTAGGTAATTTAGTATTGAAGTAGGGTTTTTAAATCAAGTACTTATATATGCTTTAGTCGTGGCAAATATGACAAAACTCTACTAATTGAACTATTGCAGGAACACCAACCCATGGAACCTGTCTTTAATTGAAGTCCCTCCTTTACTGTGTGGGAGTACCACAATACCTAAAGAATTCCCGAACAAGATCACAGTTATCCTGGAACGACATTGGTGTAACTTTACGTCACGTTAAAAATTATTTGTACTATTCTCATTCATATGTTAGAATGGTTTGAAACTTAGAAAATATGATTACATTCCATGTTTACTTGAAATCTAATTTAAATCCTGCATATTTTCTGTCATTAAATTTTATCCAATTATTTATTGCCTTTTATGTTTATAAAACCACACCAAGTTCGGTATTCTGAATAACAAAACCTGCGTGATGTTTTATAATCACATATATAAAAAATATTGCCTATAGTTTGATTTATCCATTGTAAGAAATGTATTTATTGATAAAAAAAATAACATTCTAGGTGGTTGATGGTTTAACTGTTGTGTACTTTACTGCTGTGAACTTTTTGTATGTAAATTTATTTAAAAGGGACGTAGTTTATTTACCATCCTAACGAAAATTGACAAATTATTAAATTATTATCAAAATACATCTTGTTTATCTTATGTTACATATTTGTTAAAAATGTAAAATCTAAAAATGCTACAAATTAAAAAATACGGTTAGTTCAACAGCCATCATATATTCTTGTTATGACCTACAGACCTGATAGAAATATTAGGCTTTTAAATGATTTTATTCTTAAAAATTTAAGTTAAAAAATAAATAACTCTATTGTATTAGAACAGAATAAATCATTTAAGAGGCAACAAACACGTGCTACTATCAAGAAAAAAAAATTAATGTAAGACCCAAGTGATGACACGTGTCCCATTGGAATATGGTAGATGAGAACCCATGTGTTTGCGCTGTTACTGTTTTGTCAAGAGTCTCATTACCCTGACAGTTGTTAATACCTGCTATGTGAGGTGGATAGCTGTCTCATGCAATATCTGAGAGCCAAGTGACGACACGTAATCCAATTGGAATATGGTAGTTAAGAACCCATGTGTTTGCACTGTTACTGTTTGTCCAATAGTCTGATTACCGTGACAGTTGTTAATACCTGCTATGTGAGGTGGAGAGCTGTCTCATGCAATATCTGAGAGAGCCAAGTGACGACGTGTCCAATTGGAATATGGTAGTTGAGAACCCATGTGTTTGCGCTGTTACTGTTAGTCAAGAGTCTGATTACCGTGACAGTTGTTTAATAATTGCTATGTGAGGTGGATAGCTGTCTCATGCAATATCTGAGAGCCAAGTGACGACACGTATCCAATTGGAATATGGTAGATGAGAAACCATGTGTTTGCGCTGTTACTGTTTGTCAAGAGTCTGATTACCGTGACAGTTGTTTAATACCTGCTATGTGAAGTGGAGAGCTGTCTCATGCAATATCTAAGAGCTGAGTGACGACGTGTCCAATTGGAATATGGTAGTTGAGAACCCATGTGTTTGCACTGTTATTGTTTGTCAAGAGTCTCATTACCCTGAAAGTTGTTAATACCTGCTATGTGAAGTGTGGAGAGCTGTCTCATGCAATGTCTGAGAGCCAAGTGACGACACGTATCCAATTGTAATATGGTAGATGAGAACCCATGTGTTTTGCGCTGTTACTGTTTGGTCAATAGTCAGATTACCGTGACAGTTAGTTGTTAATCACCTGCTATGTGAGGTGGGAGAGCTGTCTCATGCAATTATCTAAGAGCCAAGTGACTGACGTGTCCAATTGGAATATGGTAGTTGAGAACCCATGTGTTTGCACTGTTACTGTTTGACAAGAGTCTCATTACCCAACAGTTGTTAATACCTGCTATGTGAGGTGGAGAGCTGTCTCATGCAATATCTGAGAGCCGAGTAACGTCGTGTCCCAATTGGAATATGGTAGTTGAGAACCCATGTGTTTGCACTGTTACTGTTTGTCAAGAATCTGTTTGTTAAGACGCTCATTACCCTGACAGTTGTTAATACCTGCTGTGTTCAGTGTGAAGTTGTCTCATGCACTATCTGAGACCTAAGTGACGGCGTGTCCCATTGAATTATGGTAGATGAGAATCCATGTGTTTGCACTGTTACTGTTTGTCAAGAGTCTCATTACCCAGCACAGTTGTTAATACCTGCTATGTGAGGTGGAGAGCTGTATCATGCAATATCTGAGAGCCAAGTGACGTCGTGTCCCATTGAATTATGGTAGATGAGAACCCAAGTGTTTTGCACTGTTACTGTTTGTCAAGCGTCTCATTACCCAGACAGTTGTTAATAATTGCATATGTGAGGTGAAGAGCTGTATCATGCAATATCTGAGAGCCAAGTGACGTCGTGGCCCCATTGGAGTATGGTAGTTAAGAACCCATGTGTTTGCACTGTTACTGTTTGTCAAGAGTCCGTTTGTTTAAGACGTCATTACCGTGACAGTTGTTAATACCTGCTATGTGAGGTGGAGAGCTGTCTCATGCAATATCTAAGAGCGCAAGGGACGACGTGTCCAATTGGAATATGGTAAGTTGAGAACCCATGTGTTTGCACTGTTACTGTTTGACAAGAGTCCTCATTACCCAGACAGTTGTTAATACCTGCTATGTGAGGTGGAGAGCTGTCTCATGCAATATCTGAGAGCCGAGTAAACGGTCGTGTCCAATTGGAATATGGTAGTTGAGAACCCATGTGTTTGCACTGTTACTGTTTGTCAAGAATCTGTTTGTTAAGACGCTCATTACCCTGACAGTTGTTTAATACCTGCTGTGTGCAGTGTGAAGTTGTCTCATGCACTATCTGAGACCTAAGTGACGGCGTGTCCCATTGAATTATGGTAGATGAGAATCCATGTGTTTGCACTGTTACTGTTTGTCAAGCGTCTCATTACCCAGACAGTTGTTAATAATTGCTATGTGAGGTGGATAGCTGTCTCATGCAATATCTGAGAGCCAAGTGACGACACGTATCCAATTGGAATATGGTAGATGAGAAACCATGTGTTTTGCGCTGTTACTGTTTGTCAAGAGTCTGATTACCGTGACAGTTGTTAATACCTGCTATGTTGAAGTGGAGAGCTGTCTCATGCAATATCTAAGAGCCGAGTGACGACGTGTCCAATTGGAATATGGTAGTTGAGAACCCATGGTGTTTGCACTGTTACTGTTTGTCAAGAGTCTCATTACCCTGAAAGTTGTTAATACCTGCTATGTGAGGTGGAGAGCTGTATCATGCAATGTCCTGAGAGGCCAAGTGACGACACGTATCCAATTGTAATATGGTAGATGAGAACCCATGTGTTTGCGCTGTTACTGTTTTGTCCAATAGTCTGATTACCGTGACAGTTGTTAATACCTGCTATGTGAGGTGGAGAGCTGTCTCAATGCAATATTCTAAGAGCCAAGGGACGACGTTGTCCCAATTGGAGTAATGGTAGTTGAGAACCCATGTGTTTGCAACTGTTACTGTTTGACAAGAGTCTCATTACCCAGACAGTTGTTAATACCTGCTATATGAGGTGGAGAGCTGTCTCATGCAATATCTGAGAGCCGAGTAACGTCGTGTCCAATTGGAATATGGTAGTTGAGAATTCATGTGTTTGCACTGTTACTGTTTTGTCAAGAATCTGTTTTGTTAAGGACGCTCATTACCCTGACAGTTGTTAATACCTGCTGTGTGCAGTGTGAAGTTGTCTTCATGCACTATCTGAGACCTAAGTGACGGCGTGTCCCATTGAATTATGGTAGATGAGAATCCATGTGTTTTGCACTGTTTACTGTTTGTCAAGAGTCTCATTACCCAGACAGTTGTTAATACCTGCTATGTGAGGTGGAGAGCTGTATCATGCAATATCTGAGAGCCAAGTGACGTCGTGTCCCATTGAATTATGGTAGATGAGAACCCAAGTGTTTGCACTGTTACTGTTTGTCAAGCGTCTCATTACCCAGACAGTTGTTAATAATTGCTATGTGAGGTGAAGAGCTGTATACATGCAATATCTGAGAGCCAAGTGACGTCGTGGGCCCATTGGAGTATGGTAGTTAAGAACCCATGTGTTTGCACTGTTACTGTTTGTCAAGAGTCCGTTTGTTTAAGACGGTCATTACCGTGACAGTTGTTAATACCTGCTATGTGAGGTGGAGAGCTGTCTCATGCAATAGCTAAGAGCCAAGGGACGACGTGTCCAATTGGAATATGGTAGTTGAGAACCCATGTGTTTTGCACTGTTACTGTTTGACAAGAGTGTCCATTACCCAGACAGTTGTTAATACCTGCTATGTGAGGTGGAGAGCTGTCCTCATGCAATATCTGAGAGCCGAGTAACGTCGTGTCCAATTGGAATATGGTAGTTGAGAAACCCATGTGTTTGCACTGTTACTGTTTGTCAAGAATCTGTTTGTTAAAGACGCTCATTACCCTGACAGTTGTTAATACCTGCTGTGTGCAGTGTGAAGTTGTCCTCATGCACTATCTGAGACCTAAGTGAGGGCGTGTCCAATTGAATTATGGTAGATTGAGAAATCCATGTGTTTTGCACTGTTACTGTTTGTCAAGAGTCTCATTACCCAGACAGTTGTTAATACCTGCTATGTGAGGTGGAGAGCTGTATCATGCAATATCTGAGAGCCAAGTGACGTCGTGTCCCATTGAAATTATGGTAGATGAGAACCCAAGTGTTTGCACTGTTACTGTTTTGTCAAGCGTCTCAATATACCCAGACAGTTGTTAATAATTGCTATGTTGAGGTGAAGAGCTGTATCATGCAATATCTGAGAGCCAAGTGACGTCGTGGCCCATTAGAGTATGGTAGTTAAGAAACCCATGTGTTTGCACTGTTACTGTTTGTTAAGAGTCTCATTACCCAGACATTTGTTAATACCTGCTATGTGAGGTGGAGAGCTGTCTCATGCAATATCTGAGAGCCAAGTGACGACGTGTCCAATTGGAATATAGTAGTTGAGAACCCATGTGTTTGCGCTGTTACTGTTAGTCAAGAGTCTGATTACCGTGACAGTTGTTAATAATTGCTATGTGAGGTGGATAGCTGTCTCATGCAATATCTGAGAGCCAAGTGACGACACGTATCCAATTGGAATATGGTAGATAAGAACCCATGTGTTTGCGCTGTTACTGTTTGTCAATAGTCTGATTACCGTGACAGTTGTTAATACCTGCTATGTGAAGTGGAGAGCTGTTCTCATGCAATATCTAAGAGCCAAGTGAACGACTTGTCCAATTGGAATATGGTAGTTGAGAACCCATGTGTTTGCACTGTTACTGTTTGTCAAGAGTCTCATTACCCAGAGCACAGTTGTTAATACCTGCTATGTGAGGTGGAGAGCTGTCTCATGCAATATCTGAGAGCCAAGTGACGACGTGTCCAATTGGAATATAGTAGTTGAGAACCAATGTGTTTTGCGCTGTTACTGTTTGTCAAGGAGTCTCATTACCCTGAAAGTTGTTAATACCTGCTATGTGAGGTGGAGAGCTGTCTCATGCAATGTCTGAGAGCCAAGTGGCGACACGTATCCAATTGTAAATATGGTAGATGAGAACCCATGTGTTTGCGCTGTTACTGTTTGTCAATAGTCTGATTACCGTGACAGTTGTTAATACCTGCTATGTGAGGTGGAGAGCTGTCTCATGCAATATCTAAGAGCCAAGGGACGACGTGTCCAATTTGGAGTATGGTAGTTGAGAACCCATGTGTTTGCACTGTTACTGTTTGACAAGAGTCTCATTACCCAGACAGTTGTTAATACCTGCTATGTGAGGTGGAGAGCTGTCTCATGCAATATCTGAGAGCCGAGTAAACGTCGTGTCCAATTGGAATATGGTAGTTGAGAACCCATGTGTTTGCACTGTTACTGTTTGTCAAGAAATCTGTTTGTTAAGACGCTCATTACCCTGACAGTTGTTAATACCTGCTGTGTGCAGTGTGAAGTTGTCTCATGCACTATCTGAGACCTAAGTGACGGCGTGTCCCATTGAATTATGGTAGATGAGAATCCATGTGTTTGCCACTGTTTACTGTTTGTCAAGAGTCTCATTACCCAGACAGTTGTGTTAATACCTGCTATGTGAGGTGGAGAGCTGTATCATGCAATATCTGAGAGCCAAGTGACGTCGTGGTCCCATTGAATTATGGGTAGATGAGAACCCAAGTGTTTGCACTGTTACTGACTGTTTGTCAAGCGTCTCATTACCCAGACAGTTGTTAATAATTGCTATGTGAGGTGAAGAGCTGTATCATGCAATATCTGAGAGCCAAGTGACGTCCGTGGCCCATTGGAGTATGGTAGTTAAGAACCCATGTGTTTGCACTGTTACTGTTTGTCAAGAGTCCGTTTGTTTAAGACGGTCATTACCGTGGACAGTTGTTAATACCTGCTATGTGAGGTGGAGAGCTGTCTCATGCAATAGCTAAGAGCCAAGGACGACGTGTCCAATTGGAATATGGTAGTTGAGAACCCATGTGTTTGCACTGTTTACTGTTTGACAAGAGTCTCATTACCCAGACAGTTGTTAATACCTGCTATGTGAGGTGGAGAGCTGTCTCATGCAATATCTGAGAGCCGAGTAACGTCGTGTCCAATTGGAATATGGTAGTTGAGAACCCATGTGTTTGCACTGTTACTGTTTGTCAAGAATCTGTTTGTTAAGACCGCTCATTACCCTGACAGTTGTTAATACCTGCTGTGTGCAGTGTGAAGTTGTCTCATGCACTATCTGAGACCTAAGTGGACGGCGTGTCTCATTGAATTATGGTAGATGAGAATCCATGTGTTTGCACTGTTACTGTTTGTCAAGAGTCTCATTACCCAGACAGTTGTTAATACCTGCTATTGTAACGTTTCGCAATCATAGGCCTTATCTGCACTCGGAAACGGGACTGATCACCCCGTTTAGAATTAATCAGTTGCGGTGCGCGGCCCGTAATTGTCCGACACCGTAAGGTAATGATTAGCGAAAATGGTCAGATATTGCGCCGCTCTCCACTTACCGGCGAATCTAAAAATCCGTAGATTGACCCAGTAGCCAAGCTTGACCTAGATGGCGCTATTATCAGCCGTGATGTACGTAAACAGTAGTTAACGAGCAAGGACCACGTTGTGAAGAAAAGTTGAAGTTCGAGGATCATCGTTTGCCACCCTCAGGTCTTCTCGTCGTCTTGTAATTATTTCGAGGATTTTCTTGGACTCTGAGGTAAGAACAGTGCAATATATAAATTCTGCTACATCTAAGGAATCAATTATCCCGAGAGTTATCTTGCAATCAACCGATTAACATGATGTCAAACTTCATTACATTCAGGACTAAGGCCGGCTGGTATAGGAAAATTAATTTATGTTCAATCTTATGTATTACAAAATTTAGAGATTTCAAATCATTGTTACCAAGTAAACTATATTTATTAATCGTAATTTTTTATCCTATAAGAATGGTCCTGTTCAAATTAATTAACGCTGAACCAATTTGTTTGATGTGTAACCTATCAATACTTGTTACTTGTTAAAAGTTATTTTACTATTTATTCAGGCTATTTCTAGTTTCTACTATTTATATAACGTACAATCATATTATTTACAAATGAATGTCTCCCTGCATGTATATTGAATCTTGGATACTTGTCATAAAATATGTTTATCTCAAAACCCTGCCATTACTTGGTGTACGTTGATATGTACGATAACTCAGTAGCTTAATATGATTTATTCTTGTTTGAAATTAAAATCACCATTCAATTCACTCACTTTTCAAGGTGATTGTGGCCTACTCAATTGGCTGAAACTATTAATTGGCTTGAGAATGGGCATTCCACTTATTACTAGTAATAGCCAATTTTATTATTAACTTTACTTATATTATGTAAATAAACCTGTTTCACAATGTTCAATATATTACTGTTTCACGTTTAAGTGTCCTTGGCACGGTGCTTTAAAGCCTTACCAATGTAGTACCTGCATTATTTCTGGCAAACAAATTATGTTATTACTGAATTCAGGATTAATTGTTGTCCTTAAATGGTATAGTTTAATTAGGAATGAGGAATTCATGTTTAAGGGTTCTGGTCGACGACACAAGTTTGGCTGTGACGTGTTCCCCTTGCATCCCGGTCGGCCGGCATCGTCTCCACACCTGGATGACCTGGACACGCCATTATCGCCCAGGACGGACCTTATCAGACTTCAACCGATAAGTCTAACTCTTAATTACAACTTTCGACCGTATCGGTGACCACTATTCATTTGTGTGGGACACAGAAACAGACTCAGTATTTGCCACTTTAAGAGTGAAGTTATATGAACTAAGCTGAATAGTATATTGGCTGTTTCCATAGTCTAATAATATTGTCGTTTTAAACATGTATTAATAATTGTTCTATTTATTCTCTGTTAAGATATATGTGTCCTATTTATTATTTTCGGTGGCCACCGCTAATTTATCTCTGTATTGGCTAGATTTTATTTTGCTCTAGCCAAACTAGTACATCCTATCATTTAACATAGTTAGAGCCTATTTGTTTGAAAAGTATATTTATTTATAGCTTCATTATTAGGGTATAGCTCTGTTTTGCTTGAGCGAACTGTTCTCATTAATTTAGCAAGGTTTACTTTTATTTTGCAGGAACAATAGATATATATTGTGAATGTTTATTAGGGCATGAACCCCTGATGCATGTGATTTCTTTTGTGTGTATTTATTGAGTGGCTTTTACTTTCTATTGCCTTGGCATTAAATTAAGCTCAAATTATCGAAACAGGTGCCTCATTGATTAATCCTCTCTGCTCGTTCAGTTACCAGAATTGTGTTGACTTGCACCACAGATTGTAGATATTAACATTCGATCATTTTTATCCAAGCAACCGATATTATTAATAATCTGTCAATGTTAATGAAGAGCTGAGACTAGTTGTGTACTGGGTAGTTTAACTTTAGTATTGATTATAAGTTATACAGTAAGTAGGGTCCATGGGGTCGACCTAGACCTGATCTTAGTAATACTGTGTAAAAGCCGGCCTTACCCTCCCGACCCAAACAGCGGAGCGAGAATAATATTCCTTTATTTCTCTAACTCTAAGGACATTTCATCTTCTTCCGGCGTCAGGGATAGTTTCCTCATTCTCCCCCTGTGTGTGTATCTTGCAAATGAGGTGGCGCCCTAAAGACCATTCCAGTATAAGTGCTAGACCCTCTAGGGACCACCGACCCCGACCCATCTCTGAGCTAGCCACCATATTGTTTCCTGGGCGAGGTAACAAAATGGCGCCCATCAACGTGGGGCCCTAGCTTTTAATTTATTTTATATTTAATTTGTGCTGTAATTTTGTAAACTGTAAATATTGATGTGTTTGGGACAAGGTTTCTTGTTGAAGTTAGTATTTTGAACTGTACTGTATTTGTGTATGAATTTTTCTGTTAATGTTTGGAACTTGGTGTCTGCACTCAACATGACGGCCTATCACTTAAGAAAGGATGAAGTAGAGTATGAGCTCCAGATTAGGGGAGTTGATCATAAGGGCAGTGCTGGAGAATTGAGGAAGCGGCTTGCTCAGTGCCTTTTCAACAAATATAGGTGTTGATAAAAGTATTATTAACCAATTAGATACAGAGGAGGAACTTGAGAAGTGCGAAGAAAAGTATGGAGATCTAGGTTCTTTGGTGGACGAGTATGATGGTAATGGCAAGGATCGAGGAATTCCAGAGACTTCATGATAGGCTATATCATTTATACATTAGGATTGAGAGAATACCGATTGCAGCGTCTGCCAATGATGGCATGGAGCGGGCGTAAAACCGATTTGTTGACCAAGTCTAAGAACCTTTTGCAGTCACTCCAGGGATATAAGAAGACATCGGAGGAAGAGCAGAGTACAAAGATAGGGCCGAATGTGGACTGGAGTAACGGAGAGCTGCCGAAAGAAAATCGTTGTCGGAGAATCCCTATACCTTTTGCGAGGCTGATGTTGTTTCTTCAAAACCTTGTATCAGCGTAGCTCAGATGCCTACAACAGCTTCTGTGTCGGCGGGTCACACTCAGAATGTTGAATCTTCCTTAGTCAACAGGAGGTATTTTGGGACAAAAGCAATTCCTGTATATAAATGGGGTCTGAAATTTGACATTGAGTCTGGACAAAGTGTGGGAGCATTCTTGGAGAGAGTTGAGGAGTTAAGGGGCGCAAGAGGTCTCACTCACCAGGAACTGTTTGACTCTGCCGTTGATTTGTTCACGGGGACTGCATTGATCTGGTATCGATCGGCTGTTGGACGCGTTTTCTTCGTGGGAACAGCTTTGTAAGGAACTGAAGTTGGTATTCCAAAGTCCAGACTACGATGACATGCTGGGACAAGAAATAAGAAATCGTGTCCAGGGACCCGAGGAGTCTATAGAATTGTTCTTGGCCGCTGTTGAAGGATTGTATGGGAGGCTATCAGTTAAAGTATCTGAAAGTGAACGGTTGCAGCAAGTGTTGAAGAACCTAAACCCTTACTTACAGGAGAAGCTCTGCATGTTCGATATTAAGGATATGGAAAGTCTGAGAGAACTAGGCAGGAAGGCTGAGTTAGGTCGTTTAAGATCATTGACGCATCACCCTCCTCAGCGTTATCCACGAGTTCTAGAACCTGATTTGGCTTGGGGAAACACCACCTAATAGGCGGAAGACATCTCACCTCGCGACCATTACCTCAAATACTTCGAGACCATCTGATTCATCATTGAGGTGTTGGAATTGCTCTAGCCTAGGGCATCGGTTCTCGCAATGTACTATGGCACGCAAAGTATTTTGTTATGGCTGTGGAACTCCTGGCTTGAAAAAAGCTAATTGTTCAACTTGCCAGTCAAAAAACTCAAAGATCAGGGAGTGCACCAAGTAAAACTTGTTGCCTCCCGAAGACAAAAATATTTAAGGAGTATTGGGTCTGCTTGTCGCCCATCTCAGGATGATTGTTGTGTGGCCTATATATTGGAAACCTCTCAGCATGACACCCGACCTTACATGAAAGTAAGAATTTTTGGGAAAGAGTTTAAAGCTCTTTTAGATTCGGGTTCTACCCAGACAATTTTAGGTAAGGACGGCCTTAGTATTTTAGAACAGTTTCCGGCCCGTTTGAGGGAATGTTCAGGTAAATATATGGAGGTGGCTGACAGTTTTAGACACACAGTTAAAGGTGTGGTAACGTTGCCAATAACCTTAATGGGAAGAACTGAGTATCTGAATGTATTGGTTGTGCCTACTCTGCCTCATACATTAATTCTGGGAATTGACTTCTGGGATAGATTGCATATAGTAGCTGACGTACATAATCGTAAATGGGATTTTGGAACAGAAGTCAAGCAAGAATTTTGTTTCTCTATCGAAGGAATTAAATCCACTGAACATCTCACTACAGAAGAGAAGATACAGCTTGATCAACTTGTCAGTCAACATTTCCACGATGAACGATCTACCTTGGGGCTAACTGATAAAGTGAAGCACGTGATCGACACTGGAGAGGCTCCGGCAATTAAACAGAGATATTACCCTCTTTCACCAGCCCGCCAACTGTTAGTCAATAACGAGTTGGACAGGATGTTAGAGCTTGGTGTTGTGGAACCGTCGAAAAGCGACTGGTCTTCACCCATATTGTTATTGGATAAGCCGGATGGTTCAAAAAGATTCTGTGTAGATTTTCGGAAGGTTAATGAGGTATCAAAGAAGGATGCATATCCCTTACCCATGGTTACCAACATATTGGATCGGCTGAGAGACGCTCGTTACCTGTCTAGTTTAGATATAAAAAGTGCATATTGGCAAATTCCACTTGATGATAGCAGTAAAGAGAAGACCGCATTTGCCATCCTGGTCGAGGGTTGTACCAGTTCGTGACAATGCCGTTTGGGCTCTGTAACGCCCCCAGCAACTTGGCAGAGGTTTGTGGATAATGTCCTTGGACCAGATCTAGAGCCATTTGTATTTGTCTACTTGGATGACATTATTGCTGTTACGCCTACCTTTGAACAACACTTACGGGTGCTTTCTGAAATCTTCAGAAGGATTAAGGAAGCCAGGCTAACCCTAAATAGAGAGAAATGTCAGTTTTGCCGCCCGCAGCTTCGTTACCTGGGATATGTTGTCAGCGAGAAAGGTCTCCAATGTGATCCGGAGAAGATAAAAGCTATATTGGACCTAGCTGTACCTAAGAACCAGAAAGAAGTCCGACAATTTTGTGGTACTGCTAGTTGGTATCGCAGGTTCATACCTAAACTTTTCCACTAGAATGTACCCTCTAACCGCATTGTTGAAGAAGCGTAAGAAATTTGAATGGACGATGGAGGCGCAGGAGGCCTTTGACGATATACGTTCCTGTCTCATAGCTTCACCAATACTTTCTTGTCCGGACTTTACCAAGTCATTTACCTTATCATGTGATGCATCTGGCGTTGGAATTGGGGCTGTCCTTAGCCAGGAGTCGGAACGAGGTGAAGTAGTTGTTGCCTATGCTAGTAGGACCCTTTCTCGTCAAGAACAAAATTATTCTACCACAGAGAGGGAATGCCTGGCGGTAATTTGGGCTGTGGAACGGTTTTCGACCGTATATCGAAGGGACTAAGTTCAGGGTAATTACCGACCACTATAGCCTCTTGTGGTTGAATAACCTAAAGGATCCGCAGGGCCGACTTGCAAGATGGGCATTAAGGCTACAGCCCTACGACTTTGAACTAATCCATAGGAAGGGCAAAGACAATGTTGTTTCCCGACCTCCTTTCCAGAGCTGTTTCTAACCAGGAAGACCAACCGCCTGCTGTTTTGTGTAGTTTGAAGATACCCCGATGAGGTGAAGGATACGTGGTACAGGGGTATGTTGAGGAAAGTTCAACATGATCCCAGTTCTTATCCTCAGTGGCGAGTGAAGGACCAAGAGCTTTGGAAACTTGTGAGTGACTACCAAAAGCTTCAAGAAGAGGAAGATTCTTCATGGAAATTAGTCTTGCCTAAGGATGTAAGACAGTTCGCTTTGCAAGAGTGCCATGACAAAGCTACAGCGGGCCATTTGGGTATTTTAAAGACTTTCCGTAGAATGCAAACAAAATACTATTGGCCTAAGATGAGGTACGACGTTGCTCGTTACGTTTCTAAGTGTCAGACCTGCCAACAAGTGAAACAGGAAAAGAAGAAACCAGGGGGAATGTTGGGCGAGAGAAGAGGAGTCAACGCGCCGTGGCAAATGATTGCTGCCGATCTTATGGGACCGTTTCCTCGGTCTCTGAAAGGATTTAAGTATCTTTTAGTAATCATTGACACCTTCACGAAGTACGCCATCCTGAGACCATTGAGAACTGCAACTTCAAGTGTGGTAGCTAAGTACCTGGAGGAGGATGTTTTTATGGTATATGGTGTTCCAAAATATTGTATTTTCGATAATGGATCCGAGTTTATTGGGAATCCCATGAGGACTCTAATGGCTAATTACAAGGTAAAAGCTCTTTTTAAATGCTAGTCGACACCCACAGGCCAACCCCACCGAAAGGATAAACCAGACAATTGGCAACATGCTCCGATCATATGTGGGCACCAACCATCGAAATTGGGACGGTCATGTGGCTCAACTAGGATTTGCTTTAAGAACGGCTACTCATGAATCCACGGGGTTTTTCGCCAGCCTATCTGAACTTTGGCAGGGAGCTATCAGCAACTGGAGATGGATTTGATATTCTTCGCTGCGAGGATTTGCCTGCAGTAGAAGACACAAACCAGTATTGTGAGAAGCTCAAGGATCTGCGGAAACTTTATCAGGTAGTATCGAGGAGATTGGAAGAATCCCATCAACGTGGAGCACATCGGTATAACCTTAGACGAAGAGCAGTGGAATTTAGGGTGAGGGACCTGGTCTTGAAGCGAAATTTCGCTCAGTCAGATGCGGCAAACTTTTTCTCTGCCAAGCTAACACCAAGGTATGTTGGTCCTTACGTAGTGGCTGCAAGGCTATCTCCAACAGTGTATGCCTTAGAAGACCAGCAAGGTAAACGCATTGGAAATTGGCATGTCTCGGATTTGAAGAGCTATCAGACCTAGTAAGAAAATGTGGGACATTTTCTTCGGGAAGAGGGGTATTTGTAACGTTTCGCAATCATAGGCCTTATCTGCACTCGGAAACGGGACTGATCACCCCGTTTAGAATTAATCAGTTGCGGTGCGCGCCCGTAATTGTCCGACACCGTAAGGTAATGATTAGCGAAAATGGTCAGATATTGCCGCTCTCCACTTACCGGCGAATCTAAAAATCCGTAGATTGACCCAGTAGCCAAGCTTGACCTAGATGGCGCTATTATCAGCCGTGATGTACGTAACAGTAGTTAACGAGCAAGGACCACGTTGTGAAGAAAAGTTGAAGTTCGAGGATCATCGTTTGCCACCCTCAGGTCTTCTCGTCGTCTTGTAATTATTTCGAGGATTTTCTTGGACTCTGAGGTAAGAACAGTGCAATATATAAATTCTGCTACATCTAAGGAATCAATTATCCCGAGAGTTATCTTGCAATCAACCGATTAACATGATGTCAAACTTCATTACATTCAGGACTAAGGCCGGCTGGTATAGGAAAATTAATTTATGTTCAATCTTATGTATTACAAATTTAGAGATTTCAAATCATTGTTACCAAGTAAACTATATTTATTAATCGTAATTTTTATCCTATAAGAATGGTCCTGTTCAAATTAATTAACGCTGAAACCAATTTGTTTGATGTGTAACCTATCAATACTTGTTACTTGTTAAAAGTTATTTTACTATTTATTCAGGCTATTTCTAGTTTCTACTATTTATATAACGTTACAATCATATTATTTACAAATGAATGTCTCCCTGCATGTATATTGAATCTTGGATACTTGTCATTAAAATATGTTTATCTCAAAACCCTGCCATTACTTGGTGTACGTTGATATGTACGATAACTCAGTAGCTTAATATGATTTATTCTTGTTTGAAATTAAAAATCACCATTCAATTCACTCACTTTTCAAGGTGATTGTGGCCTACTCAATTGGCTGAAAACTATTAATTGGCTTGAGAATGGCATTCCACTTATTACTAGTAATAGCCAATTTTATTATTAACTTTACTTATATTATGTAAATAAACCTGTTTTCACAATGTTCAATATATTACTGTTTTCACGTTTAAGTGTCCTTGGCACGGTGCTTTAAAGCCTTACCAATGTAGTACCTGCATTATTTCTGGCAAACAAATTATGTTATTACTGAATTCAGGATTAATTGTTGTCCTTAAATGGTATAGTTTAATTAGGAATGAGGAATTCATGTTTAAGGGTTCTGGTCGACGACACAAGTTTGGCTGTGACGTGTTCCCTTGCATCCCGGTCGGCCGGCATCGTCTCCACACCTGGATGACCTGGACACGCCATTATCGCCCAGGACGGACCTTATCAGACTTCAACCGATAAGTCTAACTCTTAATTACAACTTTCGACCGTATCGGTGACCACTATTCATTTGTGTGGGACACAGAAACAGACTCAGTATTTGCCACTTTAAGAGTGAAGTTATATGAACTAAGCTGAATAGTATATTGGCTGTTTCCATAGTCTATAATATTGTCGTTTTAAACATGTATTAATAATTGTTCTATTTATTCTCTGTTAAGATATATGTGTCCTATTTATTATTTTCGGTGGCCACCGCTAATTATCTCTGTATTGGCTAGATTTATTTTGCTCTAGCAAAACTAGTACATCCTATCATTTAACATAGTTAGAGCCTATTTGTTTGAAAAGTATATTTATTTATAGCTTCATTATTAGGGTATAGCTCTGTTTTGCTTGAGCGAACTGTTCTCATTAATTTAGCAAGGTTTACTTTTATTTTGCAGGAACAATAGATATATATTGTGAATGTTTATTAGGGCATGAACCCCTGATGCATGTGATTTCTTTGTGTGTATTTATTGAGTGGCTTTTACTTTCTATTGCCTTGGCATTAAATTAAGCTCAAATTATCGAAAACAGGTGCCTCATTGATTAATCCTCTCTGCTCGTTCAGTTACCAGAATTGTGTTGACTTGCACCACAGATTGTAGATATTAAACATTCGATCATTTTTATCCAAGCAACCGATATTATTAATAATCTGTCAATGTTAATGAAGAGCTGAGACTAGTTGTGTACTGGGTAGTTTAACTTTAGTATTGATTATAAGTTATACAGTAAGTAGGGTCCATGGGGTCGACCTAGACCTGATCTTAGTAATACTGTGTAAAAGCCGGCCTTACCCTCCCGACCCAACAGCGGAGCGAGAATAATATTCCTTTATTTCTCTAACTCTAAGGACATTTCATCTTCTTCCGGCGTCAGGGATAGTTTCCTCATTCTCCCCCTGTGTGTGTATCTTGCAAATGAGGTGGCGCCCTAAAAGACCATTCCAGTATAAGTGCTAGACCCTCTAGGACCACCGACCCCGACCCATCTCTGAGCTAGCCACCATATTGTTTCCTGGGCGAGGTAACACTATGTGAGGTGGAGAGCTGTATCATGCAATATCTGAGAGCCAAGTGACGTCGTGTCCCATTGAATTATGGTAGATGAGAACCCAAGTGTTTGCACTGTTACTGTTTGTCAAGCGTCCTCATTACCCAGACAGTTGTTAATAATTGCTATGTGAGGTGAAGAGCTGTATCATGCAATATCTGAGAGCCAAGTGACGTCGTGGCCCATTAGAGTATGGTAGTTAAGAACCCATGTGTTTGCACTGTTACTGTTTGTTAAGAGTCTCATTACCCAGACATTTGTTAATACCTGCTATGTGAGGTGGAGAGCTGTCTCATGCAATATCTGAGAGCCAAGTGACGACACGTATCCAATTGGAATATGGTAGATGAGAACCCATGTGTTTGCGCTGTTACTGTTTGTCAATAGTCTGATTACCGTGACAGTTGTTAATACCTGCTATGTGAAGTGGAGAGCTGTCTCATGCAATATCTAAGAGCCAAGTGACGACTTGTCCAATTGGAATATGGTAGTTGAGAACCCATGTGTTTGCACTGTTACTGTTTGTCAAGAGTCTCATTACCCTGAAAGTTGTTAATACCTGCTATGTGAGGTGGAGAGCTGTCTCATGCAATATCTGAGAGCCAAGTGACGACACGTATCCAATTGGAATATGGTAGTTGAGAACCCATGTGTTTGCGCTGTTACTGTTTGTCAATAGTCTGATTACCGTGACAGTTGTTAATACCTGCTATGTGAGGTGGAGAGCTGTCTCATGCAATATCTAAGAGCCAAGTGACGACGTGTCCAATTGGAATATGGTAGTTGAGAACACATGTGTTTGCACTGTTACTGTTTGTCAAGAGTCTCATTACCCCAGACAGTTGTTAATACCTGCTATGTGAGGTGG
This sequence comes from Homalodisca vitripennis, assembly GCF_021130785.1. Lineage (NCBI taxonomy): Eukaryota > Metazoa > Arthropoda > Insecta > Hemiptera > Cicadellidae > Homalodisca > Homalodisca vitripennis. Next base: position 20,196 of record NW_025778785.1, read on the forward strand.
AGAGCTGTCTCATGCAATATCTGAGAGCCAAGTGACGACGTGTCCAATTGGAATATAGTAGTTGAGAACCCATGTGTTTGCACTGTTAACTGTTTGTCAAGAGTCTCATTACCCTGAAAGTTGTTAATACCTGCTATGTGAGGTGGAGAGCTGTCTCATGCAATATCTGAGAGCCAAGTGACGACACGTATCCAATTGGAATATGGTAGTTGAGAACCCATGTGTTTGCGCTGTGTTACTGTTTGTCAATAGTCTGATTACCGTGACAGTTGTTAATACCTGCTATGTGAAGTGGAGAGCTGTCTCATGCAATATCTAAGAGCCAAGTGACGACTTGTCCAATTGGAATATGGTAGTTGAGAACCCATGTGTTTGCACTGTTACTGTTTGTCAAGAGTCTCATTACCCTGAAAGTTGTTAATACCTGCTATGTGAGGTGGAGAGCTGTCTCATGCAATATCTGAGAGCCAAGTGACGACACGTATCCAATTGGAATATGGTAGTTGAGAACCCATGTGTTTGCGCTGTTACTGTTTGTCAATAGTCTGATTACCGTGACAGTTGTTAATACCTGCTATGTGAGGTGGAGAGCTGTCCTCATGCAATATCTAAGAGCCAAGTGACGACGTGTCCAATTGGAATATGGTAGTTGAGAACACATGTGTTTGCACTGTTACTGTTTGTCAAGAGTCCTCATTACCCAGACAGTTGTTAATACCTGCTATGTGAGGTGGAGAGCTGTTTCTTGCAATATCTGAGAGCCAAGTGACGTCGTGTCCAATTGGAAAATATGGTAGTTGAGAACCCATGTGTTTGCACTGTTACTGTTTGTCAAGAGTCTCATTACCCAGAACAGTTGTTAATACCTGCTATGTGAGGTGGGAGAGCTGTATCATGCAATATCTGAGAGCCAAGTGACGTCGTGTCCCATTGAATTATGGTAGATGAGAACCCAAGTGTTTGCACTGTTACTGTTTGTCAAGAGTCCGTTTGTTTAAGACGGTCATTACCCTGACAGTTGTTAATACCTGCTGTGTGCAGTGTGAAGTTGTCTCATGCACTATCTGAGACCTAAGTGACGGCGTTGTCCCATTGAATTATGGTAGATGAGAACCCAAGTGTTTGCACTGTTACTGTTTGTCAAGAGTCTCATTACCCAGACAGTTGTTAATACCTGCTATGTGAGGGGGAGAGCTGTATCATGCAATATCTGAGAGCCAAGTGACGACGTGTCCAATTGGAATATGGTAGTTGAGAACCCATGTGTTTGCGCTGTTACTGTTAGTCAATAGTCTGATTACCGTGACAGTTGTTAATACCTGCTATGTGAGGTGGAGAGCTGTCTCATGCAATATCTAAGAGCCAAGTGACGACGTGTCCAATTGGAATATGGTAGTTTGAGAACCCATGTGTTTGCACTGTTACTGTTTGTCAAGAGTCTCATTACCCAGACAGTTGTTAATACCTGCTATGTGAGGTGGAGAGCTGTCTCATGCAATATCTGAGAGCCAAGTGACGTCGTGTCCAATTGGAATATGGTAGTTGAGAACCCATGTGTTTGCACTGTTTACTGTTTGTCAAGAGTCTCATTACTCAGACAGTTGTTAATACCTGCTATGTGAGGTGGAGAGCTGTATCATGCAATATCTGAGAGCCAAGTGACGTCGTGTCCCATTGAATTATGGTAGATGAGAACCCAAGTGTTTGCACCGTTACTGTTTGTCAAGAGTCTGTTTGTTTAAGACGCTCATTACCCTGACAGTTGTTAATACCTGCTGTGTGCAGTGTGAAGTTGTCTCATGCACTATCTGAGACCTAAGTGACGGCGTGTCCCATTGAATTATGGTAGATGAGAACCCAAGTGTTTGCACTGTTACTGTTTGTCAAGCGTCTCATTACCCAGACATTTGTTAATACCTGCTATGTGAGGTGGAGAGCTGTATCATGCAATATCTGAGAGCCAATTGACGTCGTGTCCCATTGAATTATGGTAGATGAGAACCCAAGTGTTAGCACTGTTACTGTTTGTCAAGCGTCTCATTACCCAGACAGTTGTTAATAATTGCTATGTGAGGTGGAGAGCTGTGTCATGCAATATCTGAGAGCCAAGTGACGTCGTGTCCCATTGAATTATGGTAGATGAGAACCCAAGTGTTTGCACTGTTACTGTTTGTCAAGAGTCTCATTACCCAGACAGTTGTTAATACCTGTTATGTGAGGTGGAGAGCTGTATCATGCAATATTTGAGAGCCAAGTGACGTCGTTGTCCCATTGGAGTATGGTAGTTAAGAACCAATGTGTTTGCACTGTTACTGTTTGTCAAGAGTCTCATTACCCAGACAGTTGTTAATACCTGTTATGTGAGGTGGAGAGCTGTATCATGCAATATTTGAGAGCCAAGTGACGTCGTGTCCCATTGGGAGTATGGTAGTTAAGAACCCATGTGTTTGCACTGTTACTGTTTGTTAAGAGTCTCATTACCCAGACATTTGTTAATATCTGCTATGTGAGGTGGAGAGCTGTATCATGCAATATCTGAGAGCCAAGTGACGTTGTGTCCCATTGGAGTATGGTAGTTAAGAACCAATGTGTTTGCACTGTTACTGATTGTCAAGAGTCTCATTACCCAGACATTTGTTAATACCTGCTATGTGAGGTTGTGAGCTAAACTACCTTAGTGACGACGTTTTTTATTAGAATATGGTTGAAAACGTTTTTGTTTGTAATAATACTGTTTGTTTATGTTATCCGGTTAGTTCTAAATACTTGCTTGGTGAAGTGTAGTTCTGTCTTTAACTCTGATATTTAATAAGCGTAATAAATGTATTTATCACAAACTGAATTAACTATACTTTATTACATATATTGTTAGTGTTATATTTAGTAAATTAAATCTTTTTGTGTGGTACCGATTATAACATTGTAGTGTAGTTATATCATACTTATATATATATGTATATATCCAATATATTATATCACACTATTACAGTATATTATTAATGAATTATGTTATAAGGTCAAACATATAATTAAATTTACTAAACAAAAATTCTTAATTTGAAAGTAAAATGTTTCAATATTATTAGTTACGTTATTAATACGTAATTTAAATTAAATTATAGTAAGTTTAACTATTCTGTGCACAATAAATCTGCTCAAATCTAGTTTTTTTCGCTACATGTAAATACTTCTAAATTTTATTGAATATTACTATAATTTCCTGAAATTAAACACATCTAAGTTAAATTAGATTGAAGTAAATAATTTAATAATAATTTTTATTAACCTCTCAAAGTTTAGCTCTCATTTATAACCATAAATGGACTTTGTAATACTTATTTTAGCAAGTTGTCGCTTAAATTTGGTTTAATATAAAATGAATGGTTTTAATGGCTTTAATTGATGATACAAATTATTCTTTCAACTTTTTTGAAACTTAATAGTAATATGTAAATATCCCTTTTATGTAATATCCTGACTATCGTACTTTTTTATGAAGTTAAGATACTGTCAAAGTAATGTAATAATTAAAACACTTCAAAGTGAGATTAAATTTATGAAATTGAGCATTATCTTTACTACTAGTTACCCGTCACACTCATTTATGTAGTATCAGATAATATAAAATTTATTATTAAATACAACAAAATGGGTAACCTAGGAATCTGTAGTAAGAGCATTTATTTTACTTATATACCTACAATTGATAGTTATTATCCTTATAACTTAAACAATCTAAGTATATAGCACTAAATGTTTCTAATGTTAGCACCATTTATGAATTTAGAGCGCTCATAATCACGGTAAAAACGCAACTCACCCAAGAATCAACACAAGATAAAGATAAAAAATAATCCGAGTATCCCAAAAGTACCTCGCACCAGTTTAACTTTGAGTACTCAAAGATTTGAAATCTCTTTCGGAAATAACCAATAACATCACCTCAGGACTGTCTTATATATACTTAAAAATTCTCTCATTTCACCTAAAATGGGAGGTAAGTAATCCAGAATTTTAAAAAGAGTTACTCATCAAGTAATTTTTCTAGGCACCAAGAAAATCCTATTTCTGATTGAAAAATGGGCACAATTGAAACAAAAGACACAATTTTAACTATTTTGACTATAACAATTTTATAATAGGTAATTTATTATTAATAAAATGTTATACAATAATTATAATTTTAAAACCATGCAAACATGTATAAAGGAGTATAGTTTATTGAGGAAACAATATTATAAATTAGTATATTGAAACACTATAATTTTGTTTCATTACAGTTCAGTAAAATTACAACTTAGGTTGGACTCTGTGTTAATATAAGTTAGAATTGTAATTATTTATTGTGACCTTTAAAATGAGGAGATTCACTACAAGTTAACTGTTAAAAATCCTTTGTTTTTGCCTACAAACTATTTTCTGACGAAACATACATTTTTCTGGCTCTAATTGGAGAGCCAATAATTAAAAATATGTAAATTAATGATTTTTAACCGAACAAGCTGTCGTTGTATTGTGAGACAAAATTGTGAGTGTATTGGTTATAACATTTTAATCAAGCTAATCAATTTACAGTTATTTAAATGTTGTTAAGCTTTTTCCACATTGTGGAACTAAAATATATTATTGTATCAGCTCGTAAACAATGGTACATGCTTCGTATAAAATGCTTACATGAGTTGGAGCTTATCGAAAATATGGGTGTCCACAACCAATAACATCTTGATCTAACAAGACAACTCTCCCTGATAGAATCGTAAGATCTATACTTCAATAACTTGGTTAAAACTATGTTTGGAATCTAGTTTGGGGATGCATAAGTTCTTGATAACGTTTAGATTCTCAGTTTTGACGGACGCTTTATATAGCCACTTGATAAAAGCTCGAATTAATGGTCAAAAACTATATAATTGACATAATAGCCTTCGTTTAATTCAATGCATACTGTAGAGTTCCACACGGTATTTTTTTAACTGACGTGAAAAAAAGAAGCGACCACGTGTTCGTTATTCTTACGAAGATAAGGTAGGTATTATTATATTAAGTACTTTGATTGCCAATAAAGCGGCCATCCATTCAACCAATTAACTTTATAGATAACGTAAGATCAATATTCTTCGCCATTCATTTCTGTGTCTGCTTAAGAACATTAAACATTTTGTCTCAAATTTTGTTTTTACAGAAAATCATCTTTACGATTCTCAGAAGAAGTCAAAATATTCCAATAAGTGTATCCAAACTGCGAATTCCAGCGAGTCCATCCCCTCCTCCCACATGTGGAATTCGGATATAAATTAAAATTTCAGTAGTGTAAGTTTATTCACATAATTTCCGTAATTTCTTGTTCTCTTTTCACGTGTTTCACAGTTTTATTTTTCTGATAGCATTGTAAAATTTTCAAACAAATACAGAAATTACTTTGTTACATTTTACCATATCTAAGCTTATAAATTCTTTGTTGACGTTTTAGTCCTATACATATATATATATATATATATATATATATATATATTTCAATAAACATTGAATCGCAAAAAGTACTTGCTCCGCCGGGACTCGAACCCGGATCTCTCACTTGCCGGGTGAATGAATGTGCTACCATTACACCACAGAGCCCTCACTTTTTACGATTCAATTATTTTGTATTTGGCCGTTTTCTTTTACATTAAATAACCAAACTAACATATGATCGGAAGACCAAATACCTGTCAAATGACTTCTATTTACATTCATTAAATTTGTATAAATGGTAATAGCCGAATATAATTTATTTCAATAAACATTCCAACAAAGTACAAGATACAAAAGTTTATTTGGTAATGACTTTAAGCCAATATCACAACAGGCAGGAATAACTTTAAAGATTACGTGAATCTCCACGTTTGCTGTGTCTTGACTGATTACACAACTTTTCACGAGATTGTTGTTCGTCAACGTGGTTGTTTGTTTACCTTGAGCCACAACCCTCGCTTCCACTCGCCCGTACCAAGCTAGCTTAACAAAGAACGTGCTCCCATTGGAGCGGAGCGGGGCCCGACTCACGGAGAGAGAGCAAGGAAAGGCAAAGAAAGAACGTGGATGGCCAGCCATAGTGAACAATATATATATATTTGAGAAGAAAAAAAAAAAACAAGGGGACAAACGCAGACAAAACTACCCAGAAAGGTTGCCTACTCAGGTGCACCTGGAGAACAAAACTATAAGTGGTCAACCCAGACTTATGGAATAAAATTAAAAAATCTTTATAAATTTAAGTTTAGATAGAATTTAGAGCGCCAAATTTCAAAACAGGACAAGCCAAAATCACCCGGAGAAGTCCTGTGGCACAGGGCGGGTTTCCTGAAAGGATAGAATTAACCTAAACTTAACTACTTAAAACTAGATAACAAACTGGATAACAATACTTAAATAACAGGCACACTGAGACAAATATCACAGCAGGGTATCACAGAGAAATAATGTCCTCAGGTAGGAAAACCTTAGTAGCCCGCCATGGCACCGGTGTAAGGACCCGGCCCATGAATCATGGGGAGAGGCGAACATTGGAGCTGGACCTCGTGAACCTCGTCAGTTGACACACAGCCGTGTTTAGCCAGACATTTGGGGCAAAACAAAACCCAAAACAAAACCCAAAACTAAATAAAAGGGTAAAACAAAATAAACTTCACTAGTAACGGTCTGAACAGAAGTGAAAGTCGCTACTCTCTCGATCCAGCCGCAGACGACACCAAAGCCTCGAAGAGTCAACGAGAGCAAACACCAACAACAAAATAAAACACTATAACAAAAAGAGTCGGGAAAACCGAAAGGGGCACGAGAATTTGACCCTGCTCAGACACCCCCCCACCAAAAGGGAGACTCCCCTCTCCAACAAGGAAACTCAAGAAGCTCTCCCCAGTTAAGGAATTCCCCGGCAAGGCTTTAGATGAGAAATATGTGCCTTTCGATAAACCTCTGCCGGTTTGGGGATCTCCCAACAGAGCCGTCACCGGAGTCAGAAACCTAAAGATACGGTGGGGGCCTGTCCACCGATAAGACAACTTTGCAGCCCTTTTGTTCCACGGCCGAACTGGTCGGATGAGCTCTACAATATACAAGGTCCCCCTCTCGGAAAGGGTTAGCCACACGCCCCTTGTTATACTTCCTCCTCAGCAATTCCCTAGCCCTGAAAAGATTTCGCCGGGCAGCTGCCCAAGTGCTAGCAACATCAGGAGTACCAGGCGGTGGCAGAAGGTCCCCAATCCTCCAAATATTAGCCAAAGGGTTGTTGGGTGGAAACCCAAACAACAACTCGAAGGGCACCGCCTTGTGACTTTCATGAAACAGCTGTGTTAAAAAGCAAATTGAATCCAAGGGAGTTCTTGGTCCCAACGTCTCGTGATTTTTAGCATGGAAAGCGATGAGGGCTGATCGCAGATTACGGTTAAAACGCTCTGCGTGGGAGGGCTGTGGGGTAGTAAGGCGAAGTCGTCACATGGCGGATACCGTGCCCAAAGCACATTCTCTTGAATTTCATTGGACAAAAACTGAGTTCCATTATCGGATACTATAGTGGCAGGAATTCCGAAATGTTGGAAAAGATTGATACGGAGCACCTTAGTCGTGAGCTGAGCTGTGGCGCTTCGTAACGGAAACAACCAGACGAAACTTGGAGAAAGAATCTACACAGACAAGCAGGAACTTATTACCTGACTTGCTACGAGGGAAAGCCCCCCAACGTAGTCGATGAAAAGCTTCTCCAGAGGTCTCTCCCGCCACTTCAGATGACAACAGACCCAGCTTAGCGTTTCTGGGCGGGCTTGCTTGCTTAACGGAGCACAGTTGACATGACCGTACTCGAGCCGCAATGTCCCGATCCATGCCCTTCCAAATGAAAGAGGTCCCTAATCTTCGCGATGGTTTTATGTATACCTAAAATGACCGCCCACCAGGAGATGTATGGAAATAATGAAAAAACCATCGGTACAAGAAGACTTGGCAGCACTAATTTGGGCTTTCCTCCCCGCTGCCTAGCTCGACAGCAAAGGGTACCTTGGGACAGAAAGTACGGGGGGGGGTGTGGGCACCTCCCCCTTGAAGCTCACAGATAATATTGGCCAGCTCGGGATCATTTAGTTGATGAGGGAGGATATCCGAAAAGGCCAGAGGACAGTCAAGCAGCACAGCCCCACAAACCGGCTCCAAATCTTGAAGTTGGTCGCCGGGGGGAGTATGGTACATCCTAGCAAAGCGTATCGGCAATGATATTTTGCGTGCCACGCTACAATGTTGCACAGTAAATTTAAGGGAAGATATTTGAACGACCCAACGACTAATTTTCCCAAGCTGACGAGGATGAGCGAGGAGCCAAGATAGTGCCTGGTTGACGGTTTCAAGGAGAAAAACTCTTTATGTTCTAAAAACCATCGAAATTTATTTATCCCGAACACAACAGCCAAACACTCCCAGCTCATAAACAGATGAACTCTTTTTTTCATAGGGTGTCAATCCGTGTGCGTGAAGCATAATAGCAATTGGCTGCCTGACACCATCCACCTCCTGAGACAAACACCGCCGCATAGCCAAGGAGGACGCATCAGTTTGTAAGACGAATTTGCGACCAAAATCCGGCATAGCCAACACAGGAGGCTGCATAACAAGCTTCAAGTCTTTCAACAATTGAAAGGACGTCTGCTGTGTTTCACCCCATTCAAACTTAGCACCCTTCTTGCGAAGCAGATTAAGAGGAGCGGCCAAACTCTGCAATATTGGGTATGAAACGCCTGTAAAAATTTATCATTCCCACGAAACGTGCAACTCCCTTTGCATCTTTGGGAGGAGGAAAATCCCTGATCGCCTGGGTCCGAGCTGGATCTATGCAGACGCCCCGGGTGGAAATAAGGTGACCCAGAAAAGAAATCTCACTTTGGGCGAAACTCACCTTTTCCGGGTTGACGGTAAGGCCAGCACCACGCAACCTAAATAAAACTTCCTCCAGATGGGTTCAAATGTTCTTCAAAGCTCTCATTGTATACAAGAAGATCATCCAAATAGTTTTAAATACAAATTTAAACTTGACGTCATGGAAATAGAGTCTAATAGTCGGGTAAGAGTTTGAGGCTCCCACGGCTAAGCCCATTGGTACACGGGTAAACTGATATAAATTCCAGGGAACACAGATACGCAGTGAGAGGACGAGATTCAGGCTTCAAAGGTATCTGGTGGTAAGCCTGGTTAAGGTCAAATATGGAGAATAAAATTTGGCCTTACCGAACCAATTCAAATGCCGAATGTAGATCGGGGAGGGGTAACCGAGTCAATCTCAAATCTGGGAATTAAGCTTTCTATAGTCCAGGACCATTCTGGACTTACCATTTGGCTTAGGGACCAGGAGAAAGCGGGACTGGCATAACCTGAGCAAGAAGGTTTCGATAACTCAATTCTCTAGAAGTTCATTAATGATGCTCCTCAGCGTTTCCATTTTAGGTGGAGCAAGTTTTGTAGGGGTGAGAAACGACGGGCGGGTTATCAGTGAGGCGAATCTCGTACTCAAGAAGCTTCCGTAACACCCAGTTTTGGTGTGAGTACTTCTGGGAAGCGGCAACAAATGCCCCTTATAGCCTCAGCCTGCTCCACGGTCAGATGCCCCAACGGATCAGGAATGGAAACCCTATCTCCCTCCGCTATTCGACTGCGGCAGCCCCATGAGAATATTCATCCGAAAAAGGTATTGACACCCGCCGCCGAGAAAAAGCGAAAAAAAAAACACCGGCCATTGCCCAAGTCCAAAATCATGCCAGTCCTCCGAATAAAATCAGCCCCCAAGATAAAAGGAAAACACAGCAACTCCCCTGCCACCAAAAAACCGCCACACCCAAGAAAAATGGTGGATTTTGATTTTTAAAACTGGACCTCATGGGTGATGGGCATAGGAGAGCGAGACGCCGTCCAGCAAATTAAAGAACTAGGTTCAACCTGTCGGATGAGACCAGAGGCTGACAACTCCTGGAAAAAACGCAAGGATATCAGGCTGCGTGCTGAACCAGAATCCACAAGGGCCTTCCGGTTCACATCTCCGACAAGGACATCTACACGTGGGCAAACCGAGCAACCCGCTCTCACACCCAATGCAGCCAAGGAAGCAATGGTCTCCTTATTGGTGGATACCTTACAAGATTTGACTTTATTACCCCTGTTCTTCACCCTAGCAGACATCACGCTACCAGACATATTTAGTCCGGCAACTATATTATTACTAACAATATTAGGTTTTCTTTGCCGAAGTGACGGAGTTAACAAGGAGTCCAGTTCCAGGTCCCGGAAGATTAACTAGTCAGGAGGAACCAAAACTCCCACGTGCCCCCGAGGACAATCCCGGCCTCAAGTGACCCCTCTGGTTACAACCAAAACAAGTTGGGGGGTTGCCCACGCGGGAGTTGCACCCCCTGCCCTGACCCTGCTGAAACCCGAACCTTTCCAGGAGGTTCACTGGGCAGATGTCCCATCAATCTCTCCTTTAGGAAATCCGCATCCTGGACTCCTTCTGGATGCAATGCAGAGGACGGTCTAGATCCGCCCAAGACGTGGGTCTTGTGCAGAAAACCAAACGACAACGGTCCTCCAGGTTGATTCCCTCCAGAATAATGTCCACCAGTTGCCTTTCGCTTAAGTCAAGACGTAGTATTTGGGCCACCCCTCGTATCTCGCCGACAAATTGACTAAGCGTCTCTCCGGGTGCCTGTGGGCGATAAATACGTTCAACTCGCAAACGCTCCATGACACGACCAGGTATAAAATATTCAATAACTTGAGCATGAAACTCATCAAAAGGTGCTCTTCGCTTGAGACAGTCAAGTAGGCGGTCACTTAGTGGTCTCAAGCAAAAGGGGGCTAAAATTTCCATAAGTACCAAATCGGTCATTCCAGGAAACTCCTGAATTTTTGAAAGCTTCCTGAAGAAAAGCAAGGAGGTGATTTTAACTCCAATCCATCGGCCTTGGGCATGCTCTGAAGTATAGGTGAGAGTGGGTGGGACAACTTGGCAAAGGCTGAACTAAATAGACCTGAGACATCATGGCCATCAACAACCGTCCCACAACCTACATGATCCATGAACACAGGATGTACCGAAGACTTTGAACCTCCAATTGCAGCAGAAATGGCAGAGGATACCAATTCCGAATCTCGGCACCCTGAGGACCTGCAGCTCCTCCAAGCTCAGCAATACGAGAATCCGAAATTGACCAGAGTAGGAGGCTCCTGAAAGGAGGCCCCTCTCTCTCTGACGGACCTAACCTCACCTAGACTCTCCAGGGCTGACTATAGTTTTTCAGAAGTAGTAATGGCCCATGCACCAATATCAGCGGTGAGTCCAGGAGCCTTATTAAGCAGTTGCACCCTGGCGCACCAGTGAATAATCTGGGAGCCCAAACGAGCCTTGGCCGGACCCAGTTAAAGGCAGTGACCCACTATCAATGTCATCCTCTAATTCTTCCATCCTAGTCTTGCAGCTAGCTAATTCATCTTCCAAACAAAAATGATTCCTGCCATGTCCTCTCTAAGTTCAAACAGGCCCTGAGCTGAGCTCTCAACCCCTTTACGTCCTCCCGAGCCTGCTGCCCCCTAGACACGACCTCAAAAAACCAAACTCCGGCTTCCGGAGATACTCAGGCACCACAAAGAGACGGCCATATCAAACTTCAAGC
>NW_025778786.1:0-68190 GCF_021130785.1 Homalodisca vitripennis
GATGAAAGGGATAGAATAAATCTTTAGTCCAACCATCTAGAAGCAACCCCAATTGGTCTATGTTTGAATTGGATATCATGCGATAGCACTACGTGAGGCCTAGCTCAGTATGCTGTGCAATTTGTTTGTTCAAGTTATTACACATTCAAAAAAAACTTAGTTCTCCATTTGAATAACAAAAACACACAGAACTCCAATTATAAACTTCTCTACTGTATTCAGTGTATGGCTTCCATTTGAACTTAATAATCCTATACAAGTAAGACGGGTTTTGTTATTATCTTACTGTGTGTTTTAAGAGAAAGTATGCTATTCTAGTTTTATTCTTTGTTAAATAATACTTCATTTTTGAAGACTAGTACAGTTATGGGTAACCTCATAATATATTGTAACTAACAAGGTAATATGAATTTGTAATTATCTTTTTGCCCTAATGAATTTAATCGTTTTTGTCTAACAAGAAGCATTAGATCATTCCCAATTGAGTCTTATTGCTGAACAAAATCGTATCCTAGAGAATATATCAAAATACCGAAAGTGAAAGAATTTGTTGACGCTTTAGAAATTGTAATTATGGTAGTAACAAGAAATTACAAAAAAAACCTGAGGCATTTAATATTAGTCTATCTACCAAACGGCCACACGTAAATAATAACCATTTCAAGTCCCCTAAAAAATAATGTATAAAGAAAAGCCGTATACTTTATGAATCAAAAATTATTTCTGATAAAATGGAACACAAAAAAGATTTTAAGGGTTATCTGTTGGAATTGATAATGCATGCAGGGGCACAGCAAACCCCCGCTCGTCGTTTGGCTCAGCCAATTACCAACGCAATGTGCACACCAGCCATTGTACACAGTTTGGAGCATTTTTCAAGCCAGTTACTCCAAAAACGTTGTTCTAAGAACCCCCCTCCCCCACTATCCCTCTTAACTGTATGCTTTAAAGAAGATAAATTATAGAAAAAAACTTAATAAAGAACCTAAGGTAACTATTTTAAATACATCAAAAAACTTTTTAGGATAATATTAAAAAGCTGAATAAATAGCTAACAAGAAGGCAGTTACCTAATAAAAATAGAACTCAGAATCGCTCAACATACTGGCAAACTGAGAGTTTAATACAATAATATACAATTAATCTAATTCATTCCCAGCTTTTCCATTGTTAAGCTTTCGTAATAGCTTGAATAATATTAGTAAAACGTGTTATATAAACCACAAAAACATTTTTAAAATCAGGTTTATCTCAACGATAGTAAGACATTTACTATAGAAAAACTATGTTCTAAACAAAAGAGCAGCAAACATTAATTTTTTTCTAATCTTATTATTCGTTTTTTCGAATTTTATATTGTTGGGTACTATATCGTCGCCAAACAACTTAATTGTGTGGCCCGTAACTTATCATCATTAAAAATTTCTCTAATTTGAATAATTATTATTGAATTAACCCCTCATTTATAGCGTAATTATATATCTCGTCTACTAAAATATTTTTGATCAATGGAATATTTTAGTAAAATATATGTAATTGTCATTTCAATAAAACCAGTAAAATTTCTTTGTTTTTAACCCAATTTGACTTAAATAAAACATCTTCACTAGTGACAGATTTAAAAAATTTTTCTTTTTTTTCCCGTACAGTATAGTGATCAAGAAATACAGGTTACATATTGAACATAACACAGAACATTTCCCTAGAATGTAAAAGTGGCATTGTGCCTAAATTGACTATCTATTGATATATTAATCCAAATGAACACGTAGCTGTCTTCATCCTACACAGCTGTAAACAAAAATCAAACAATAACTCTTTGTTTTTTATTAACTAAACTAAAAAAGTAGTGTAAAAACTACTACAGTATTTAAAAATATGTCTTTTATAACTCTCCTTCCCCGTGGACTGAAAGGACCTTCTGGGCCTTAAGCACCTCCGGCAGCGCATTGGTAAGCCTGATTGTATTAAAATGAGAAGACGTGTGCTCAAAGAATGTAATTCTGTGTTTGGTGACACATGAATGTGGACTTTTCCCGGTGAGATTGTTACTTGTGTCTTGTGTAAAGCTGGTTAAAAAAAAAGTTCATGTCTATTGTGGATAAATTTGACAACACTGGTAAAATTTATTTTTTTTTTTAATAAATGGATGGGTATTGTTAGGAAATTATATTACCCTCAAAAGGAAAGTTTGCATGAAGTTCTCTGCGAGTTTTTATAAATGGCTTCTCACGTGGTTTCTTTGGAGAACTGAATATCAGTTTTTGTTTCTCTAGTGCATGTCAGAGCCCAACATTTCAACTTTGAATTGATATACTTGTATCCTTATAATATAGTGCCATAATAAGCTACTAACAAAACTTCAGCTTTCACAAAAGCAATCAAGTGCCCTTCAGTAACAAAAAATTACCGAGCTGATCCTCTTACAGGAGCGTACACTTGCTAATTATGAACCTTCCTGAAAACCATCAAGGACAAAACCACAATCTTGAAATCAATAATATTAGCTATTTTGTTAAAACGTTAGATAATAGGCTCTTGAACTACTGCAAACTGTGAGCGGGCTCGTCCACCTCATAGACCCCGCCACTTCAAGTTCCCTAATAGTTCTTGGCTGGATAGACAAAAGTATGGCACCTTGCCTAAAAACAGGCTAAAATTTTTCTCATCGTAACATTGTTTGGGTAGAGCATTGAAAAAAAACGAAGGAAAAGGATTGTGACCAGAGAGCCGACTCTTGAAGAACTGCCCTTAGAGACTCACCAATCCTTGGGACTGGACTGTTCCAAGAGATTCACCATTATCAACGTAAGGTATCCGAAGTAAAAGTTCTCTCTCGAAGATAGTGTGATCCAAGGGAAAGAGGGCAACCACCTTATGTTAGTACCACGGACAGGTTTTTCAAGAACGATTTTGTAATCTATCACATCTAAAACGCTTGTTTACTAAGTCAAAAAAACTATGCCACAGCTTTTTCAAACCCCAGGTCCATAGACTCCGACTTATTCCAGGAATAAAACAGTGTTATAGCGTCATACGTTGAACTCTGACTTCTCCTTTAAGAAATTTAAAAAGATTTGTAGAGGGGGCCCCCTCACAATTGGTTTGAGGTAATGTTAGTAAAAAGTTAGTAATCTTGATAGAGATACGCGCTCTAGCACTTTTTACAAAGTGGCAATGAAGGAGATTGGCCATGCGATTCTTTCAATTATCTTTTTTCTTCTCCCTTTCTTATTAATTGCCTTTACAACATTTAACTTGAAGGAAACTAGCCTAGATGAAAAGACGAGTTTTAGAAGACATGTGTAATTAGACCGAAACTATTGCTGTCAATTTTCGAGCCCTCATTGTCTGTAGAAATCGTATGTCTAGTAAGTATTCTTTATTTGCTTCCTCTTTAAGTAACCCTTTACAGTATGAATAATTTCTTGTCACTCGTAAACACTGAACTTTATGAAACACAGTTCTACACATCGTTTAAACACTTCTGAAACAGACTTTATATTTAGAGCCCAATAAAAAGTATATTCTCAGATTCATAAGTTCCTATATTTCATGTTAGTATGGACATTTTCCACGATTGTGGAGGACTCATAATACGATTGTGAGTTTTTTTAAATTATAAAACTTGTCATCTAATGATACTTTTTAGGGACGGATTTTTATTCTCCTTAGATACCATAAAGCATCTCGTAATTGAATGTTTATCCAGAGAATTTAAACTCAATCACGATCTCGCTTTCCATGGGAGATTACTGTCATCGAAACAGTGCGTAATTCCCAAAAAAGACAATTTAACCTATATCATGATGGTTTGGTATTTTAAGGCTTTCGGAAAATATCTGGCTTTGGATACTGGCTTTGTATCTGAGGCAATTGCCTTCCATATAATGGGAGCTCATATTTCCTTTATACCCAAATTCCCAATTCTCAGGAAGATTCTTTACCTGGCTTTTGGACGTTATTGATGTATAATCGAAATCTAGCATTCATTTGGGCCTTCTTTAATTGACCGGAAGGGTTTTTGTTAAATGAACGATTTTTTTTATTTAATAATTTTTAAAATCACCTCTTATTGAAAAACTTTACATATCTAAGAGATCTCTCGCGTTAGGTGAAGATAGTAAA
Organism: Homalodisca vitripennis; assembly: GCF_021130785.1. NCBI lineage: Eukaryota > Metazoa > Arthropoda > Insecta > Hemiptera > Cicadellidae > Homalodisca > Homalodisca vitripennis. The sequence goes on from NW_025778786.1 coordinate 4,129, forward strand.
TGAAATATCTTAGGTACTTTATAAATCATTTCCAAATCCGTCCAAGCCTTTAATTTCATAAAATTCATACTTATTTAGAATATATATGTAGGTAACACCAAAAATATAACGGTTATAAACCTACTATTTTAAAGTTTTAAATGAATTCATTAATTTAAATTATTCTGATTGTATTTATCAATATAATTCTATTATTATATATTATAAATATAACATATGAGAATAGATTATTATAATTCATACTTTTATTATTTACATATTATTGTCCATAATAAGCTGCAAAGTGTCTATGGTTTGGCTTTTTTTGCTTTCACGCATAAAACAATCAACCGACTGTATTTTTTTGAGAAATTTTAACATTCACATTCTTACAGTTCCTATTTGGATGAACATTGGGCCTCTTCTTATTTTGAACAGATCCTTCACAGGCCGATTTTAAGACACTCTGGCTGGTCTTAAAAAAAAACTTAAAAATGCCATCTTGGGTTCAATAAAGTTGGTATCATATTGTTAAAGAGGTCTGTTAAAATTTTATCAAATTGTTTCCTGCGTTAAACGTCTATTTTCTGTTTGTTAATTTTAAATAGTTGATTATATTATAATAGCAGTAATCCCTAATTAATAGTACGATGAACCATTAACTTTAAAGCCGTTTCAGATTCCAGGCCATTAGGTAAATTTGGGACACCGAAGACTCCCTTTGAAGCAGTTCCGCAAAGAACTTTGCTTATTTAAAGCCCCCCTGCTACCTTTTGAAAATTATGCACAACTTCTAGCTCTGAATGTTGTAACATACTATCAATTATGTTTTAGGTTTATAAAAAAGAAAATAGTTATTGTTAAAATAGTTATTAATTGTTCATTTCAATCAAATATATAAGTATTAGTAATTAATAAAATAAAAGTGCTCATCCACATGAAAAGCCTACGGAAATTATGTGCTCGCTGTTAACTGTCAATAGCCAATACTTAAATGTACATTATTAAATTCTTTTTTTTATGACAGATTAATCGTCATCGCTTCCATTTTTCACTTATGAGCGTAAAAATATATTAATTTAGAGACATATAAATGCTGATATAATTCATGGAAATCGACCAAGTAAATTTTAAAAAAAAATAAAAAACCAATATAGCGAATATGGATTGGGAAGCAATACCATGTTAATTACGTCTAGTATTTAGGATTACAAATATTTTATCATTAAGAAAAACGATTAATTGGGGATAAACACACACAATTTCATTTCTTTGTTGACATTTAATAATAGTCTTCATAACAGTTGAAAAATTAGAATTCTAATGGCTATGGTACCCACTCATTTATTAAGTATGATTTTTTATTAATTTATTTACTGTTTAAATTTTAACTAATCGGAATCTCCAATGCCTATCGTAAAGTAAAAAGGTACCTACGACATTGTTGATTAAAATTTAACTTTCCAAGATAAAACTATGGCACTGTAGTATTTATCACTGTGAGTCTTTTAGTCGACGCTATAATTTAGTTTTAATCAAATAATATTACATTTCAAATACATTTTGAAATACATCAATGCGTTAAAACGTATTTCTCGCAATTTCCAAGGCTCAGGTCACTCTTTCACTTTCATTGCCTAACGCATTTACCATTAATTAACACTTATTTTAAAGAATATTTTACATATAGTCTTTTTCATGAAAAGCGATCTTATTATTTATATCTCAAATTTTTTAAAAATATATTTTTGTTTTGTTTTATATAACCCGCATGATGATTAAAAACTATTTTCAAAAAGATTTAATTATAGGCCCGATAATACTATTCGGTTAGAGCTGCTCTGGGTAATTAAAATTGAATCAATTCATATCTGTTACATCTCTGTGTAGAGACAATTGCGAGTGCGTGGTCGCCAGATTATTGGTACTGCGGCAAGATAACACACAAGTTTACTGGGAGACAATACATGATTTGACTGTCTTGGTTTTTGAACGGTTTAATTACAATTATAAATAATTTCGAATTTATTCATGCCAACAAATTATCTTCTTTATTTAAATTCTTTTTTGCTTTATGCAGTTGCTTAGTGAATATAATGAAATTCATTGTAATGAGTGTTTCACACACCTCTTTAAATATTTATAATACTAAGAGAAGTATTAAAAATGCTTTTCTTCGAATGATTTAGGAAAAGGCAGCATAAACTATAATATAAACGTTATTAATTATTTAATTAAAATATTTCCTTTAAAAACACAATTTTATAAGAATTTTAAAAACATTTTAGCGTTTATTGTTATTTATTTAACTACTAATACGAGAAGGAATATCGTGGTTTGTCCCATGTTAATAATCAGTGGACGGATGACTGTTTTCAGATGATTTAGAAAGTCTATCCAAATAATCTTTATTCATTTACTCATCTTAACTCATACGTGACTTTTTTTGTACGCATATTTTTTTTTCAATCACATTGTCAATTACTTCTCCCGTTTGCCCCGTTGCGCGTACGCCCTAACCATTTTAAAGCTTTTCCTACAATCGCGTCCATGGGTTAGTTACTGATAAGAATGGAATGGTTTATCTAATTTTGATCGTAAGTGGAGAAATAATAGATTTTCTGAGATATTGCTCACAGACTTAATTCCTCTGTAGTTTTATTTATTTTGCTCTTTAAAAGAGTATTCATAAGTCGAAACTTCCCTGTTAGGTGATTGCGACACATCACGTAAAAATATTTCAAATCAGTTTAACCAATCCCCGCTACTCCTAAATTTTATATAAACTCCTTCACAAAATTATTGTGTAGTTTAGAACTTCACAAGGCAAATTGTTAAGAATATTTTAGGGACTACCATTTTAGAAGTCTAATTTAGGCAATTATACCAACAGTATATACTTCTATTGCTATATCTTATACGTAATGTGAGTTGGGTTTTTCCTATAACATAAAAGAGTATATCGTAAACATGAAAACATGGTTTGAGAAAGACTTAAGAAGAAAAATTTTATGGTCAGGGCCAATTATATAATTTTATACTATTTATTTAGGGAATAAAGTAAAAAAAAAAAATGCAATTATGTGACACGTTTTAATAAATTCTAAATAAATCTCCAGTTTCAGTTATAAAAAAACCTGATGTTTAAGTAATAAAATAACATTTTTTTAGCTGTCATAAATGTTAAGACGTTTAGATTGTAATGGTTTTTTTTTTTTTAATATGATACTTATCAAACAGTGGAACAGTTAATTAGATTACACTTTCCTATATACTTTCATGTTAAGGGGTGTTGTATTCTAGGCTTAGATTATTAATTAAGTTTTAGGTTGATTTTCACTAAAACATTAAATCAAATGTTGTATTCAATATCATTTGTGAGATAAACGCGTGGTTGTTTATTTGATTAAAGTGAGTAAAAAAAAACATTCTACTCCATTTCGTGAAATTTTTATTTATTTAAAAAACCCATTATTCATAATTTACCTACTCCTGTTCTCTAAGATACGATCAAAAACATGTCCAGTTTTCCTTAGTTTTCCTTTTCTTCACTGGATACATTTTTGACTAGTAACATTGTCGCACATTGTGAATAGACTAAACGTCGCCTCGATAGCTTCAACAAGCTTATATTAAAGGAGCGATAAACTAATTTGAATGATAAGTGGACCAGTAGGTACAGTTGTTGATTGTGGTTTCACTACGTTGAAGAACCCAAATAATGTAATTTTTAAGATAAACGTTATATTTTATCTGAAGATCCTGAAAAATGTTGACTTAAATGTATTTTCAATGTAAAATGGGGTTATATCCTTCACGTAAATTAAATGCAGGAAATCCACTATACATCTATAAACACTTTTTACTTTTAGTAATTTTTCACCAAAACTAATCTTCAGTATAAAGAAACTAAGCAAAGCGTCAAAATTCGTTGACAAAGTAAAAAGATTTTAAAAACCAGTAATCCCCCACGAAAAATATTGGTTTCAGAGGAGTACCGAGATTTATCTCAATTGTTATAAGATTTTATTTAAAAAGCTGTCTTTAGAAAAACTTATTCAAGATTGAGATACATGCTAATTATACTAGTAAATAATTTACAAACTATGCAAACGGAATCTTTTTAATCAGGTTTATTGCCTTGGCCCTAACCCCAAACTCTACATTATATGTGGAAAATACTTAGTACAAAGAGCGATTTGACAACTATAACTAATACTAACTATCACTAGGATATTGGAATGAGCTATGTTAAATGGATTTCTTCTTAACGTGGTCTACAATTTAGACACATAATGGGATTTATTTAATATACCTCCCACTATAAATAATTTAATATCAAATAATTCCTGTTTAATTCATGAATCCAATAGCTGTGCACACATTTCGTGATTTTTAACTTCTTTACTTCTTTTCTGCCGTCATTCATAAACTTTATAAATATTTACAATAATGGATATTGCAAAAGGCTTTTAAAGGCCGTCTTATTCTTAAAAAAAAAAAAATAATGGAATATGACACTTGTGAATTTATGGTATTTATAAAACGCTCATTTGGGAATTAAGTAATTTTTAACGTGAAAAAAGACTTTATTATCCATAAGTTCAAAAGTTTATAGACACCCTTTAAACGCAAGAAAAGTTCGCTGAAAATGTAGGGACATTGTCAACCAAGAACACAACGTGTATTAGTTTTTGTTCAACTTGAATGCACTTTGAGTGTGCACGAAAGTACGTGAGATAACTGTTAAGGTTTCGGTTTCGTTCACTGAATCAGGATAGTGTTTTACCTCTGTTTTCCTTGCTATAAAAATTTAGAAAGCTAACACTGCAAAATTCTCTTTATAAAAGGTACTGTACTTTTAGGATGACAGTATCATTTAACATACAGTTTACATGTTATACTTGTAAGGTTTTGTAATTGTTGGTTTAAAATAAAGGGTTGTTTAAAATACTATAATAATTATGAGCAAGGGCTGGTTGGGACAGGATTTAAAATAATAGGTTTCGATTGGCAATATACCACACCCTCAACATGAACCAACACATATTTTAATTTGGCGATAGCATCTCATTAGTGCCATTAAAAAAGAGCATCTCATAAACAATGGATATCATCGACCAACTTATTGAACACAAATTTTTAATACCTTTAATTTCCTTTGGAACAACATGGTTTAATATTAAATTTATCATTTACAATTTATGTTTAATTTATTTTAATATAAAAAATAATTTTTTTTTTTTATTACACATTTTGGTAGTGTTTGAATGTAGCTGTCATTTGAAAGAGCCCCTCAACTTAGTAGAGTTGAATTGCTGTTTTAAACCCGCTATCCTCATAAGGTTTATCCCAATCTAGAAATGGCGGGGGGGTTTTAGGTACCCATTGTGATAGTACATTAGGCGTTGCCATTCCTGACTGGAATCGTTTCGTGTCGTATTCTGGATGCAGCTTAGGCGGGGCGTTTCAGCTCTGCTAAACGGATGTGTTTTCCACTGACTTTTTTTTTTAATTAGGCAAATTAAATCACTCGGCCCATGCTTTCATTAAGATTTCCATGTTTTTACTCTGTGGGCCGTCACCCCATGGTTGGCATGTCATCCATAAAAATTTGCAAGAAAAATAGTTTATTATAAACCATATGACACTGTGCAAAGTTTATCAGATCTTATCTGCTATGGTTTTGGTAAAAATATTAAAACCGACCCAGACTTTTTCAAACACCTTTGCATAATAATCATCATACAACCATTACAGTGAATGGGATTATTGAGTATTTTTATATAACATAATTTGCTCCTACAATAATAAATTACGAGTAGCGCACAATATAACATATTCCCTATCGAAACGTTTTTGAAAAGGTCGCTATCTTTAAAATCACTAGTCGAGCTAAATAGAATTTTAAAATAAAATGGAAGCTTAATGGTTTCTTAAAATAGCTTGAAATTTTCCTTCTTATGTTAAAAATTGTATATGTAATCTCTTACGTTAATTGCACAAATATTATAATAGATTTAAGTTAACTTGTTGTGTTTATTGTTGTAACAGAAATTTGCCTATATATTCAGTTTATTAAATTATGAGTATCCTAATGTATTTTACAAATTCAAACACTACTTAATTGTATCATAACAGCGATTTATTTATTCATAATCAAATTAACGAAGTATAAAAGGATTTGGTTAAATATAAATATTTAAGTAAAATAATTTTTAAAAATACATTGTGTAGAGCATAATATGTTTTTTACCAGAAACGAGCCATAATCGCAATAATTTTTTTTCATTTCACCATAACTACGAGAGTGTCCAACAAAGTTACAATCTACGAAACACACTACCAACTAACAAAAGAATGGTGTCGAAGTCAACATTCTGAACTATAAGATCTCTATTTTTCAAGAAAACGTATCTGATTAGTGTATGTGTTTAAAATTTCGTAGAGGTTTGGAAACACTGACACAAATTTATAAATGAACTGAAATCAACGTATCATTTATAAAAACATGGAATCAGGTATCACATTCTATAGGCATTTGTGCAAATTAAATTGAGAAGTATACACCAACAATGATTAAATAACTATTCTAATATTAAAGTTTTTTTTTTTGGTATGGTAAATTTAACATTAAATCATTTCACTTTTATATACTAATAGGCACAATCTATATCCTTCAAATTGTTACAAAATTATAAATAACCCTTTCTGGCTCGATCGGATGAACAGGTAGGATTTTACGTATGAAGTCATTGTTTTAACACCTTACAACGGTTTTCCTCCTTTTTTACCTTGAAACTATGCTGTTTTTCCATGAATTCCTGCTTTGCAAATTTTTATTTACAAAGACATTGCATTTTATGTATAATATATTATATAATATATTATATATATATATTATTATTATTATATATATTTTTGTTGACTCTTATAGCTTCACAGCGTCAAAATGTTTAAATATCAAGATTTCATTAAAATAAAGTCTAAATTAAATGTAGAGTTAAAATTATCTGTCAATTCAGATAAAAATGTAATTTTTTATTTATGGTTATACCAAATAAGCTAAGAATTTTTTTTCCACCACTGCCTGTATTAAATATGAATGCTAAATAATATGAATTTTAAAATATAAGGTGTTTTCTTATAAAGTAAATGTATTATTAGTTAAGTTAAATTTAATTGGAAAGTGCCCAATTATTAATGTTCACTTTAATTAACTGAATTTTAGTAATCTCTGTATAATTATAAAAAATCATTTAAGTTTAAATATTTTTTTTACTTCAAAAAAACCCCAGATAGAATATTATTAACGCTAATATTTCTGGCTATGTTCTAGGTCTAATGGATGTTTTATTACTAATACTTTTAGAGATTTATATAAATAAATAATAAATTGCATGGCACTTATTTTCTCAACCTAGTGGACTACAGCAGTAATCAAATTTATTATAGCTACCTAACCATTTTGTTTTTATTATTAACATTACCACTAAACGAGTTGGATTAGATCTATCAGAAAGCGTCCCTGATGTGTTCTTATTAAATATTAAGCAGACATTGCTAAGACATGCATTGGAACTTGATGGAGAATTCCTTAAGTTTTATGTGAATCTGTAAGTTTTTGGGCAGTGCAACTGATCCAAATCACTACTGAAAGGGGACATTGCCCTAATTAAAAAATGAGAGAACTTTGATGCCTTTTTTATAAACGTTTAATTCGCCTAAATGGAGCGGCTCTGAGAACATTCAAATTTCTGGGATGAGGACTAAGACGTAAAAAATGGATTTGTAAGTCTTGTTTAAAGCCTCTGAAAATGCTTGGACTGGAATATTGAAAAGTAAGTAGCTTGTTGGCATCTTTCAGTTGATAACGTGAAAATAGGTTTCCCCCCCCCCCCCCTTCACTAATTTACAAAGATAGATAAATTAGCTCTCGGAATTTAAAAAATTTAAAAAATTTCCCCAAGAATAGTGATGAGGCCAGGTATAAGGAGTGAACAACATTCTTCTGAGTAATAAAAAAAGAAAGAAGATTAGAATTCAAGGCGGTTTTTAAAAACTTTTTATCCTAGTTACGTATTACGGAATTATTGGGAAATAGCAACAAGAAAAATATAGTCATTAGTTACTCAGAACCATATAAGTATAAATATGCTTGTTCTAGTTGAGGTTTAAGGTTTTTGTAACTGTTTTTATTACAAATATATACGGCTATTCCATCTAAAATTAAATATATAAACTAGTTTTATATATATTTAACATTTTCAATAAACATTGATCCACCAAAAAGTACTTGCACCGCCGGAGTTTATATAAATCTACATTATGTTTATGTATATTTATTATAAAACATTTTTATTTTCATAATATACATGTTAAATTTTAAAATATATGTAAAGCTTTTATCATAAAAGATTCTTAGTTTTAAAAAAAGAGGAACTATACTCTCTATAGTACGCAGGAGTAACAGGCAATGAGTAAAGGAGGGGTGTGAATTTATTCATGAATTTTGCTTTTTATGAACATCCGTGTTGAAATGGTGTTATTTCATGAATTTTATAATAAAAATATTGCAATCCATTGTACACCAAAAATTATATTCCATTATATCGCTGCATCTTGCCTTTACGTATTGACTTTCACGTTCATCCAGGAAGAAGATATCGATAAAAAGGTTTGATCTATTGAACTAGTACCATTACCAGCAGTTTAAGGTATTTGTGGTAGAAAAATGCTGCCCTCTACGGCCCCCCAGCATTATAGGGGTTCAATTTCCGGTCGGAATTAACTTAGAGTGGTTGGCAAGCGAAGCCATCTTTGTGATTGTTTCCCGATCTTTGTGATGGCCTACTCTTAGTGAAGATTTGTATTTTTGATTGATTAGATTTTAATTCAACATGCCATTTAAAGTTCCAAGGGTTAGGTGGGATTTACTCTAATTAACTACCTAGGATTGTGGTTTTTACATTAATATAATTTATTTTATCTGAAAATCTTTTCGACGTCTAAAAAATTTAAAATTTTTTAAGGCAAATAATTTTTTTATTTTTTGTTAATGTAAAAATGCATAGAAAACCTTGAAAAAACTTTGGACGCCGAAGAAAAAACTGAAGAATGAAGATGTGGGAAGTTTTTTTTTTATTAGCTGTTTTTCCTGGGATCTCCAAAGTGCGACCCGAGAATTTCGATGAGAGTCTTTTTCCTTAAATTTCTATATTTTAAAGTAAATCTGTTAATAAAAAAAAAATCTAGTGAGAAACCGCATTGCCTCACCAATTTAAACATATCAACTTGAGCACTCAACAACCTTTACCTGAATTTAGGATTTCAATTGGTTAACAGTCAACCGTGATTTGGTTGCTAAAAGAGCCTAAGATGAGTGGATTTAAGTGGTAAAAATTGACAAATATCATGCTGCTTAATGGTTACGAATGTCCCATAACTTAAATTACAAATTAAACATTCCATTTCAGTATCGGATTTTCATGTTCTCCTTCAGATTTTGTAGAGCTAAAATATTCTCTTTAAGTTTTGGGGTCTCAGGAGTGAAAGCCCCTCTAATTGGAATTTTTAAATTATGCTCCACAATTTACCATTGGCGCCTGAAAATATTTTACCACCGTCATAAATTGGTTTCTTTCCCTCTTTATTACCTAAGTTTATCTGACCTTGATAAAACTTATTATATTTTGTTTCGAATGCTTATAAAATTATGGATAGGGTTTTTTATTGTTTTTAAAAACAAAAAAAAAAAAATTTTAAACTGACATATATAATTATATATATGCAAACCGTGAGTAAAAAAAACATATTTAAAATCATTGTATTTTTGCTGCTATTGGGAAAACTATGGTATATTATCCAATTCTCCTTAACAATTGAAGTTTTTATTAAGTCCTTACAATTTCCTTTGGATAATCCAAATTCAAATCCAATTTGATTTGTGAACCCTTTAACAGTGAATTTAAAACAACTACGTAATATTCTTATATCAGACTGATACTTTTAACGATATGAATTTGCCCAAAAATTTCTAGTTTTAACCACATTCCACAACGAGCGCTACTATCGAGATAGTACTATTTGTATCAGTGCTCAGAATTAAAAAAAGCAATCTTTATCAAATAATGTAAAACATTTATGCCCTATGAACCATTAAAAACGTTTAGAGAAAATATCCATTTTAAAATCAAACTAATATTGCACAATCCTTAACCACCTAATGGTCATATATAAAAAGTAATTTACCTATAATACATTAAAAATATAACTAGTAACAAAATTTATACAAATATAATGTATACAATGACCTAATTATAAAGTTTACGAATTAATTAATTAAATTGAAGAATATTTATTATATTCAAACATGACGCCGTGTTTTCATGAAACAATATCACCATAACGGTAGATATTATTAACAGATAGGACATAGATTCTATGTTACATTCAAAATAACTAAATTTAAATGCAGTACCCACTAATTTTTAACACAACGCTCATTAGAATAGTGTTAATTAAAACTTATATGGGCAATATTATATCTGTTCTATTCTTATTATTGTTTTGTAGGTTTTAAAATATTGATTTTCAAACAATGATGTAATTGTAACAAAACTGAGGGGGAAAGTAAAGGAGGTTAGTGCCACCAGGTCAGGATAAAAGGGTACAGAGGCAGACAAAGAGTGACTTGAAGAGGATCACAAGTTTCCATGACATATCGATCACGACACCTTTCCTCGACGTTTTACCATAAGGTGTTGAACGAAGAGTGCTGAACCACATTGGGGGGGCGAATCGCATTCGACATGAAGCGGTGGCTGGTTGCACCAGCTTTATCTCGTATGCCAGTTAACAACACGACAATTACAGTTTTATTTATCTAAAGGCTTATTAACACATTTTATGTTACTAAAGTATAAAGGACAGCTTTTTTTTAGTTACTGAGTTGTTGCCCCAAGTCAAAATTTATGTTTAATATAAATGATAAGGTAAAAATATAAATATCTCTAAAGATAGAAATAATTGCTACAAATAAACAAAGTAGTTTTTAAACGTTTTCAACAAAATAATTATTATGAAAATAATAATAAGATCCAAGCAAAAACGCGAGACGATTGAAATAGTTTGTACAAGACATTATTATTGATAAAACTACCGTTTATAGAAACTTAAACTAAATTGACTCTAGATTTATTAGAAATTAAGAAAAATGTTAATGTTTCAACGTGGAAAAAATCGATCTTCCTCTCCTTAAATTTAAAATGTATTAAAGTACAAAATTCGTGCAAAGTAATACAATACAATGTGATGGACTTGTACAAAACAAGGCATTTCGATATTTCGATATAAATAGGTACTATTAACAAATGAAGAAATAAATAAGAACACGAATTACAACTTTTAAACTTTATAATTTAACACAAAAAATACAGTATTGATGCATTCTTTATGTAGCATGAATGTTTGGAGTTGGAGAAAAGAAAAAAGCCCTCGAATGGGCGTATTAACATAGTCTATAGTGCCAGTTGACAATAAATTTCCTCCCCTCAGATAGCTCTAACATCTAAAAATCCTTCATGTCTCTTCTTTTTTTCCCCAGTTGAAGTGGGAATTGTCACTTTTTCATATTTAGCACAATTGTGTAAATTTTTTTATATAACTGTAAAATACACATTATAAAAACTGTTCTATGAGATATATATATTTTTTAAACCAGAATATTACGTCCTATAACCTCATTTTCATTCTTGATAAGGTCCTGCAGACAGATAGTCAGTCCATCAGTCCATAATATAACAGACATTTGTAATCATCGTGGAAAAAAAAGGATACAATCTTACCAGGGACTAAAAAGTAATAGGCATCTTGATGTAAATATAGACATCTTGTCTATGAGAATTGAAGGGTTTCGTGCACATTTTGTAGACTATAGGTTAGTTTGTTCTTTACACATTCTTTAAACACCATAAAATCCCAAATGAATTCGAAAAATAATCTTGATCTGAGAGTAAATTAAATTCTGGTGGACCCCTTTTTTTAAAAAAATAAGCTGTATTCATTGTCCTATTTATAACTTAGTTACTCTATTGATATTTACCGATAGATTTCATGTTGATATTATGCAAAATATGGTATTGAAGACGATAAAAGTTTAAATTTTATTTTCATTGTTGCAGATTTAAATCTGAGAACTCTTGACGAAATTGTTATATTTTAGAAAATAAATACTTGTTTTACTTAGATTTTTATATTCCTCTTAAATAGGTTTTTTTACATAAACAATGTATTTATATGAACATTAAGTAAGATTGAAGGTGTAGAATGTCGTTACCTTTACTCCCACGACCAACACGACAACAAACCCCTCAACTATCTCTTCTAACATTTATGATTTTTTTCAAATATAGCCTTACTAATACTTATTTCCAAAATCGTTTAAAAGATTATTATGTACTATGTTATTATAAATAAGTATTAGAATACATTAATAATGGCAGTACACTTCCCACTGTAAAACGTGTAGTGACGTATGAATAACAACCTAAGCGGATTGGACTGAGTTATCAACATGATAATGATCCAAAACTGTAGTTAGAAAAATATTATAGAAATTTTTTTAAACTATACTTTCAGTTGGTTACCAAAAGCACAGAATATCCAGGTAAAAGTGTAATAAGTTAAGAATATATAACAGCAAACTTTACTAAAACTTTGGCTTTTCAGGTTAAAGTTTTTCATTACAAGTCCAAAGTACATCATAATCAAGATTTATTGGACCTTTTAATAATTCCTTTCCTCCGTGATTTAAATACTAAACAAATGCATGAAAAACTTAAAATTTTTGGCCGATTTAAGGCAAAATTCCTAGCTAATATTGTTTAAAAAGATAATTGGTCATTTATGGTTCAAAGATTATGGACCAAATGATTATAATTTCTTTCCTCTAAACTTTTAAAACATTTCAGATCATCTAGTCTGGTTATGTGAACAAAAAATAGTTTTCATTTTACAACACTATAACCACAGCAGCCCAATCTACTTCGCCAAAAAATCTCTCAAGGGTGGTCGGCTTTCGACTACACGAGAGGCCTCCCATTTCTTCTGGGGAGGCTGGCGACCCCGGGGCTACCTGAGCCTAGCTGCGAGACTCTCCTCACAGTCGTAGAGCTAAGGTCTTTCTTCTCTCTTTCAGATCTTAGCTCGACCATCTTTTATTTTTTCTGGGGCAATCTCGCCCACCTAATTCTTCAACCCCACGTGGGTGTCCACATTCCTCCCTTTCTTTTCGACCGGGCCCATACCGGAGAACCCGGGGGAGTTGTCCCTGAATTTTCGCAGAGACTATGGGTGCTTTGCAGTGCCGATGGTTGTTTTTCTCGTAAATGACGCCAGGAACCAGCCCCTTCGGGTCCTAGGAAGTGCGTCATGGATACAGAGGTCGGGACTTCTGCATTGCTTCGGTCGGCCTCTGGCACGTCTGGTTTCGATGCTGAGTGAACGGAGGGTCGGGCCCCAGGGAACTGGGGTGGAGGGCTCAGTCCGTCGAGGGTATACCCGTTTCCTCGCAGAACCTTTTGGTAAGAGTAGTCGTGTATTGAGGTCCCTTTCTTCACGACCTCATAGCGAGACTCCGCCTTCGGCGACTCTGCAGGGCCCCATGGGGCCCCCCACTTCGCGTGCCCCACAAGGAGACGGGTTACGCCGGTTGCCTCTGATTGAATTTTGGGTCCTGAGGAGTCACCAGTCAGAAGTCAGGAAAATGTCTTCCTGGTTTCCCCTGTTGGGAAATACATGGAGTATGCTCAGCGGACAAGTCACACCATTTTTACGGAGGTAAAGTGGCTGAAATGCGTTCTTCTCGACATGCGAGTAGCTACGTCGAGGCAAGAAGAGCCTAAGCACGGCAGTCCGAAACGGCATTATCTCTTCTAGATTCGTCTCTAGATCTGTTCGATACATTTCAGCTGGTCTGGAAGATATCGATGGAGAGACTACTAAAAGAGAAGGGGCGAAAAAGGAGACAGGCCCCCCATCACCATCTATGGTGGCAGCAGCCTCTACCACGGCCCGGTAATCGAATGGCCGAAAGTCCCACCCCCCTGAACATCCTAGGGAGAAAAAGCAGCAGAGAGACACCGGAGAGCCTGCTTCTGTCCACGCGACAGAGAAGAGCGAGTTTTCTTTCAGGGTGGTCTCAAGAAAGAAAAAAATAGGGCGAAGGCAGTAGATAACCAGCGGTAGAGAGGCAAGTAATTAACCTCCAACTCCTCCCCCACCAAGTAAAAAAGACGGAGAAAACCCCCCGCGTTCCAGGCCTAGGAGGCCAGGTGGTGCTTATCAAGCCCAAAGCTGGCAAGTTCAATACGCCAGAGATTCTTGGTGCAATAAGGACTGAAGTTACTCCCGGAGAGTCTGGGCACCATGGTACCACCACGTAAGGAAGACTGCCACGGGAAGAGTATTACTGAAACTCGCAAATTCGACAAACAGAAGGAAAACTCCACGAAGTGAATTTTTTTGAGGATAGTACTGTTCGAATGTAACAAAACTTAAATCATCGTTTTTCTAGATCATATTTTTTTACATAGACGGTAGCAAATATTGCTACTAGAATTTTAATACTATCAGCCCTAGTTTAAATATTTGACTCTTACCTGATTCTGGTTTCTCTGTTGGAAACAGCTGTGTTTTTATTGGTGTTTTTTTAATATAAAATCCATATAATTAAGGATCATTGACCAACAGTAAGACTGTTTACGGATGTAAGGGCTTACGATGTCCATTCAGACAGCTGACAAAACTAGGTATTACTGGTATGAGCCGTAACATCTGATCCATGATTTATTACCCCTGTGCTCTAAGAGGATGATGCTATGTTACGTATAATTTTTAATATGCTGTACTACTATCATCCTTTTTTAACTGGTTCCTAGAATATATTGAGGTACAGATTTACTTAATTTCCATTTGATAGGTTACAAAATAACATTTTAAATTCTGTTTACATTTGATTAATTACCCTTTATTGTTTATTCTTTTCGAGATTTTTAATTACTAGTATTATAAAATATCTATTAATTTTCTAATTTCATTAAATGAAAAAAATAACATAATTAGCAGAGTCATTTTATTAAGTTCGGTTATTAGTTGAATCTAAAATGCAATGTTTGTAATATTTACTACTTAAAAATATGTAATAACCATATGTTATATGTACTGGCAATCTGTTTTTACCCCTATAACGAATGGACGAAAACACAAAGTTGGATATCGCTAAGGTCGTAATAATGAATATTCGATTTTCAAAGTTTACTATTGTGTTTTAAATTGTGGAAAAGAAAACATAAAAGCACCTTCTTCTAGATATTAAAAATGAAATAATGTATTTCCGCGTTGCTGCCAAATACAGTGATAATGAAATAATGATATTACGAGTGTGGGATTAAATGGTGTTTCCATGTGTTCTAATGGGAATTTAAACATACGGACTTAAATACTAATTTAAAACTTTTTAATTTAATATTTCACTTCACGTTGACTTCAACTCACAAGTGCTGGTGATTGTCAGCATCTTGGCTTCGACATTGCAGCTGTTGTTGGGATAAAATTGAAGATTAGTAAGCTAGAATTCTAAAAAGCACTCGAAGTTGAAATCAAGAGACCTCGTTTTGAAGTCGCGGACAAGGCGCCGTTGAGATACTACTCGGCAGCAGAAACGGCAGCTACAAAGTTCAAGAGAGAAGCAAATCAATACTCTTTGCCAATTAGGTATATTAATCCGCCCAAGAATATAGTTTTAAGAACATCGGAGTACAAACGTATATTAACTAGTAACGAGTAACAAGGGTTTTCAAAAATGTGTATTATATCAAATAAAACCAAACAACGTTTACACCCTCAATGACCAGTACAAGCCTATAAAGCAAATCCTTTAACTAGTAGCAAATTATCCTGCCAAGGATTGCAAATGTTTCAACATAAATAAGCAGAGCAATATAGAACAACAACCGTAATATAATAACCATGGATATTCCAAACTTCGTGACAGGTTACTTTTTCTGGTCTATAAATCATTGCTATTCTAAAACGACTTAAAAGAATTTTGGATCATGACCGCGAACTCAAATCTAGTTTTCGATTCCCCTGTAAATTATATTTTATTAAATTTCGTAATTTTAAAAATTTTCTGTTTACGTCCTAAATTATTACCAAACCAAATTCAATGTTCTGGATGCCAGTAAATAATGTAGGTAGTCATTGTTTATCAATTTAAAACCGATGTACTGCATAAACATTCTAAATCCTTAAAATAAATAGATAATTAAGCACAAACAAGAAAACTAAAATTTTTAAAAGTTATAAAAATTGCAAATATTTAAGATGGTATTTATGTACGATCATTAAAATGTTTTTCAAAAGACTTTTGGTTTGACTAAAAAACACATACAAAAAATTACGAAAATAGATCATCGGTTTCCTGCCAATAATGAAGATGATATACTAGTTTTTCAACATCTTAAAGATTGTAATAAATTTCTTTCTTAAAAAAATGATTAAAACACCTTAAGATTTATCTAAAATTCTACTGCATCATTTAGAATAAGCACAACTGTTAGTGCTAGAATAAAGATTTCATAAATGGTTAGTAAAAGAAAATAGTTAGTGGAAAATTTTTTGTTAAAAATTTAAGAGGCCATTTGAACTAGTATCCTCCCGTCATATTTATTTTAAACTATAACTTAATTTAAACTAGAACCTAACTTTAATCTTATAAATAAAGATTAATCTTTAAATGTGTTGATAAGCGCTAATCTTAACTACTACCTGTGTTAAATTTGGCTACAGCACAAATGTCCTTGTTTTTGTTAAAGAATTTATAGGAAACACGTGGACCCTTTTATTCTTTTACATAAAACGTAAACTGGATAGCGCTTCCTTTATGTAATACAAGAGGTAGCTACAAGCCTTTTGTCAATCAAGATGGAACGGAAGCTCTAGAATCAGAAAGGAGTGGTGGAGAAATAAATTTGTATGATAATGCCATAAGACAAGTATATTTAAAGTCATATCCGACTACCGAGTTGCACGTACTTTTTCGTTTAGTAAATACTAAAGTTAGGTATGAAATTGCTACTACAAACTTTAAAAAACTATGTACATCTTGGGTTAATCCTTACGATAAATGTTTTTCGAAACTCCTTGCTAGGCCATCGTCTATTGGATGTGTAGAATCAAAACTACCTTAAAAAGATTTCTTAAGTCCAGAACTTCCATTTAAATAAGTTTACTTTTCCACAACTTGAGCGAAGAAAAAGAATATACAACCATCTGAATCAGGATCTACATTGAGAATGTTACAAAGTTTAAAGCAGCGTAAATTTTGAAGGAATGATTATTTTTGTTTAGCTGGATTTGAAGCAATAAATTGAATTTAATACTTGACGTATGCTCTAATTTAAGATTTCCTTCTGACTCCTTGTGGTCTATCCCCTTTACATGAAGCAAAATTATAGCTAGCACTCAAAAATAACATTTATAGGTACCTTAATGGTGTAGTTTGAGTTTAGGAAATATAATATAATAAGATCATTAATTAAAAATATTAACTTTTTCACAATTTTGCATTTTTCTAGGTGTGTATCTTCGACAATTTAAAAGATTTATCGATAAGGGTCTTCAAAATGGGAATAATTTACTCTATGGTTTTATGATAACTTAGTCGTCTTTTTTTGTAGTTGCACATAATGTTTTGTGGAAAATTCAGACGGAGTGGTTTACCATTCGTTTTTTATTTTTATGACTAATGCCTTGGTTTATGACTTATGGTTTTATAGTTAAGACTATGGTTAAGTAAAAAATTTTAATTTGTTAATTTTTTCGGGCATGACCTCCTAGTTTAAAGTTTACTTTCAAATTAAGGAATACCAAAAGCTACTAATTATAAAATATACACATCACTGAGATGATATGTGACGCGTAACTTTTAAGTACGCCGCGATATATATTTTTGCATTATATGCTTTTCCAATTGAATATAAATGGTGTATAAATAAAATAAATAGTTACTTTTTTTCCTATTTACTGTGTACCTTATTTTACTAGATAATAATAGAAAATCTATAGAAATAGTCCAATAAATTAGTGGCCGTTTTTTTTGAGTTTATGTGGAAGGCTGAACATCCCTGAAAACCCTTATGACGTTTTAAGAGCTATAATAGAATATATGTAAAAGGACAATAATATTATGGCTAGGAAGGAACGAATAGAAGGGTTTAATTTGTTTCTCCTTGTGAATAACATAAACTGAAAGGTTTACTAATAACAAATGATGTCTACTTAATTCTTCTGTACCTCTACCTTCATTTTGATTTTCAGATTATACTCCAAAATGTCAGTGTATGAGATAATTCAATTAGTGTTTGTTAAAATCCATGTATAAAACGGCTGGTGGAGTACCCTTGATATAAAACATATTTACATATTAAACTTTGCCAAAATCGATTTATGTAGAATATTTATACCATGTTGATATAAATGTAAATATTTTAATCAATAAATTAGAATCCCTTTAGTGTATTACCTGATTATATGTTTATTATTTTTTGTTTTCTTTTTCATTTTATATGGAACTTTAAATATAGCTTTAATTTAAATGGAATGTATATTTTGAGTTATATTGCATAAAATAGACAGTATTTTCAGGGAAAAGATTTGGAGAATATTGTCCAACATGGTTTTGATCAAACAAAATTAATATACATCATTTGTATATCTTTAGATGATTAATAGTAACAACAAATTCAACACGTTTAAAAATGTTTAAATATTTATGGTGATAATTTTCAAACTAAGAGGAGTCAATCATCAACTGAACTAACTGCAAAGATACAAAGTGCGAACATAACACGCACACAACCTCGTCGTGAATTCTGCCACTAGTGGCTCTGTCCCGTTCATCTAGAAGAGCAACCTTGGGCTTAATCCTCTTCTTTTGCACCTGCACCCTATACCGCTTTTTTAAATTTGGAGAGTTTCAACTGGACACAACAAATGTTACAGTTGATGTTCAATAACTATTTACTAGGAAATAAAATCGTGATTTTTTAGGTTTCTGTTGCGTGACTATTGTACTCTAGTTTGGTAAATAATCTGAGTAAATCACTGTAACTGGATGTTAAATTCAAGACAAATATGGAAAATTTGATAGCATATGAGTAGTTAAATTTCGCTCGAATAATAACACACATATTTTTTTAACAGCATTCTAGCATCAGCCATGAAGTAGCATAAAAACTGATGATTGTACTTTTCTCAGAAGCCAATAGTACTTTTCTTCCTCATCCGTGCATGTAGGAAATGAATAACGTTTGAACGTCAGTCTATTTAAAATGTAAATAGAGACATTAAGTAAAATAAAAACTTGGTTACAACAATCTTGGACATGCTTTGGAATTTAGTGAATTGACAACAGAAGTGTATACGTAATTTATTCCGAATAAGAGTGAACATATCTTTTCAAGCTCTTCAGGAGCATCAAACCTTCGTCGTATTGGACGTCACAATTGGACTACCTAATATAAAGCCCATAATAATACATATCGAATGCCACATAAAACGTAGTAAGATTAAATACCAACTATCAAGTTTATCCTGCATACAATATAAACGGGACTATATGGAATATACCAAACTTCTTATACAGTCTTCCTATAATACTTATTTAGCACTATAAGGGAATCGTTGTAAAAGATTTGATAACGCACTGATAGTTAAATATTTCGCTAAAATCGGACTTTATAGACCACAATGAAACACCCTAGTTTTCCTATAATAATAGTTTATTACCTGAGCGTCAGTAAAACGTTATCAACAAGGTGGTGCTTCTGAGGATCTATTACATCTCGTAGAAGATATAAATTTTTTAGCTATGGTTGTGGAATGCTATATAAACAGATGCTAAGTTTTCAAGAATCTATAATATATATCGTATAACGTTAAAGATTTTAAATTTAAAAGCCAGATATAACCAAATTTACTAACTCTGATAAACACTCATGCTAGTAGTCCTAAATTTCTTACATCTCTCCTCTCCCTTGACAGATAGAATATTGCTACCATAGAGATTCAATTGCATGAGTTCGCAGTTATTTTCATAATATAAAATATTGCTTGCTAACCGTATGTGTTTTTGTAATTTAATGGCTAAAAAAATTATAAAATAAAATCATCAGACCGTAATTAACCTATCCTTGTAACAATAATTTGGAAAATATCTTGTTTACGCTTGTTAGAAAAAGTACAACCAGACAAAACAAGCTTGAACACTCCTGAATAGTTATTAATTAACTTATGCAATTTTATATTACAAAACAATTTCCTGCCATTGCTAATATTTAGATATAGAGTTAGGAAAACGCTCATGTTCTTTAATGTTTGTATTTTAAGATTACGTACGACAAGCATGATATAAAATGGTTTTAATGACATAAATTAATCTTACTATTTCTGACTAATACAATCAAATATAATATGCAAACAATTTTTTAAATCTAGGAAACTGACTTATCCACAAGTGTTTTTATTCTTAGCAAAAATCAATATACAAATCGTCTTCAAGACATGTTTACATTTATTTTCGTATTCGTCCAGAAAAAGTTTTAGTCAAAACTACAAGTGGTTGTAAGAATACTGAAGAAAAATAGGATTATTTTTCTGAGAATTTTCGCCAAACAAAGAGAAGGATGTGACTACAGTACTTCTGGTCCTTCCTGTTTCCAGTTTGTCTTTTATTACTTGTGAACAAAGGTTTATATTTACTTTCCATTTTGATGTGTACTTAATAACATTATTTTAACACTCCAGCCTTTTAGATATTTTGTTATTAATATTACTTCGTTTTACTGACATAATTATTTTGTTATTTGTTACGTCATGGCGATGTTTTGAATGTTATAAATTCATTTTTACGTAAGAGTAAGTAAAATGTGTTTTGTAGTAATAGTGCAATTAATTTCATTGGTTTATTTTTCGTATTTGTTATGTTTAATTAGTTTTCAAATCATTACATATATATATATATATATATATATATATAATATATATATATCTATATATATATATAATATAATATATATTTACCGTTTACTAGAGATGTCCAAAAGCACCTAAGAAGAAAAATATACAGGTTACATTTAGGTAATTTTGTATATTGACACACAAATGAACAGTTTACCAAAATGCTTTTTAAAAATATTTTGTTTTCTTACCAGAATAATTTCTTACTCTGAAGTTAACGGCAATTGTTGAACAGGTTGAAAGAAGTGATGTTACTAGCATTCTTACTCTATGATTCAACTCTATACATGACAAATTGACAATAGTGCTTAAATTAGTTCTCAGTTTGGTTCGTCTCTCAGTGAAAAGTGTTTACACAGTATATGGGTTGATTATATTTAATAGTATTTTCAATTAATAAATCGTACGATTAGAGACAAAGATGGGATTTTTACTATTTACAGCCCCGTGGGGAGTAGCCGGCAGGAATATTCAAAATCAGAATCGGCCAAAATGCTTAAGAAGGACCATAAGTATGACCATTTAAGTTAAGTGCAATATGTTTTATAGTTTATAGTTTATGCGTGAAAGCAAAACAATAAAACAAAGTCACTTTTACATTTATTATATTTTAACAGCAATAATTCACCGCTTATCTCATAGGATTCGTAGGATTTGCACGTACATGAACTACTCTGTTTCCAGTGAATATTATTTCCAACGCTAATGTTGAGATTGCCTAGTTGCCACGATCGAGAAAATGTCAGAAAGTGTATACTTAATGCTATTGTATTTACGGCGGTCTTATTAATTATTTTATTCATAGTCGTTTTGCCTTATTTCCTAATCAGAGAAACCTACTTCTGTCAAAGGCAATCAAGATGGGTTTTATAACAGTATTTAAACGTTTGTTAAACGTTAGATATTAACTTTGTCTTTTATATATGCACTGCTAGAAGTTACCCTCTGCTGCTTCGCAGGCAATTTCGTGAGGTTTAAACGTGTATGAACAGTTGTTCTGACTTGCAGAAAATTCTATCAGCAAACCCAAATGTTGATATTGCCTTGTTCCCATTACCGAGAAAATATGTTAAAAAACATATTTTATTGCCAATTGAATTTAACCCAGTTGTATTATTTTAAGTTTCAAATTTAATTTTGCCTAGTTTCCTGATCACATACACAGATCCTAAAAAGCGAAATGCTTTCAGAAGACGATTTAGTTGGTTATTATAACAAAAAATATTTAAATAAGGTCTATAAATTGTTGTATAATATAGATAGTGAATTTTTTAATATCTTATACCAATTATTTGATTTGTTTTTTTACTTAAAATTTACATTTTGTTTGATCTAAATATGTTCTTATGCTGTGCTCAACAGCGGATGTAGAAAATGTTAAAACGAGAAATGTATTCACCCCTCAAGCTTACTCTAAGTTTTCACATTATAAATGTAATACAAATTTAAAATATCCTGTAATTTAATTAAACATCGGGTGGTGCTGTCTTAAAACCATGTTTACACAAAACGGTTTATTGTATTTAACAAAAACTTCCAAATAATATTAAGCAATTTTCGAGAGCAAAATTAATTTTTTCGGTACATTATAAACCGGTGGGTTGTATAAAATTGGGATTTTCAAAATAAGGAGAGGCTTCTATTCATACAAGGGGCACTAAGAATATTAATGCGAAATTTTAATGCTATCGGTAGATTATTTTGTTTGTGAAAGTAAAACAGACAGTCAAAGGGATAATAAAAATATAGTTGAATTAAGATCTAATAAAGTCTACAAAACCACAACAATTATTTACGATGTCCCAAGTTTAAATATTACCTCGTAATGACTGTTCTCTCACCGAACAGTTGGATTTTTGCAGGTTTAGGGTTTAGAGCTCAATGGTAATCCACTTATGATTAATTGAGGATAATGACTATAGGACTTTTTTAAATTCAGTAATTCTTTAGGGGATTGGCACATAATTTATAAATCCAAAAGACTACGCATGCTATTCTGACGATAATGAATCTATAATTGTTAAGCTAACATATTATATTGCATAACATTCTATATTTGCGTTCGTTTGTTCACATTTTGTACTGTTTACAGAATTAATATTAAATTTTCATTCGTGACATTGTTTAAAGCTTAAAAATTTTGCGTTAATAAAAATAATCAGAAAAATGTAGGTTAATAATTTTTATAAGGTTATAATAAAAAGATATATTAAAATAATATATTTGAAATGAGGTCCTTATGAAAAATAACACGATTGTAAAGTTCAGGAAGGAGCATTTTTAATAAAAACATTTTTTCGAATTTTATAGCTTGGATCCTATTTATATAAGCTTACTATTGTTTATTTATATTTTATTACATATCTTTTTAATTTTTTACCAGAATATTTTTATGCCCAATACGATTTCATTTAATTATCTTATCATTAATCAATCTAATCTTAGTTACTTTCATTGATCATAACTGAGAATCCCTAAACAAGATAAAATTTTATAACAAAACTGACAAGTTGTGATGCCAGAAAATTAAATTGAGGCTAGTAAGCTGACTTTAGATCTCCATTATTACTGTTTAAGTTTTGCAATACAATATCTACTCTAAGACTAATTGTCGTTTTATAATTATTATACCTGTTTTATTTTATAACATACATAAAAACTTTTCTAGCCTCTTGATTTAGTTAACTAAGCGAACATAAGATCCAAGGCCTATAACTACAATAATAAAATTGTTTAAATTATTTAGCCTCCATATCTTTAAAAAATATCCCATATACAATAGAGCAGGTTGTACAGTAGTTTAATGGTCTTTGCAATGATAAAACCTTTAAAAATGTATTAATAAAATACCCAATGTTTCAATACTATTTCAGTAACACTTCTGTTTATAATTCCTGTTCGAAAATGGTACTTGGTAATTTCGATCTATACTAATCATTAGTCTTGTGTTCTGTAATTTTGTTTTTTTATCATTCATGTGACGTCAACTGAGTGGGTGAGTACTAAAGTAATATCAGATTAACTTTTATTATACAAACCATTTTGCAATGCACATAAACCTGTAAATTATATATTTTCATGGAAAATATTTCCCAAACAGTTTTTCGTCAATTCTTTATTACTATATAGATTTCTGTAATTATTTTTATAAAAGATGAACCCCTACATACACAAATATGATGGCAGTACTTAGATAAAAAGGCAGTATAAAGAAGAAGAGAGTATAAAGGGAGAATGTGGAGGAGT
Source organism: Homalodisca vitripennis (assembly GCF_021130785.1). Taxonomy (NCBI): domain Eukaryota; kingdom Metazoa; phylum Arthropoda; class Insecta; order Hemiptera; family Cicadellidae; genus Homalodisca; species Homalodisca vitripennis. The sequence continues at coordinate 28,435 of NW_025778786.1, forward strand.
GTATGTGTGTTAATTTGCAAATGTTAGGGGTGTTTTCAAACACACACCTGTGAAGAAAAGAATCGTATTTTCCGTTAAAGTACGGTATGAATATTTTAGCCAGGCGAGCTGTTTGCGGCTATCTCAAGCGGAAACCATTGTTTGTAAATACTTTTATCTTTACTGCTGAGCTTTCCATAATTCAGTTTTACCAGACGTTTTGAAAAAGAATAAACACTCTGCTGATTTTCAGTGTTACGTTTGTAGGAAAATAATGCACTGTTTGCATTTATACTATTATAATGTAGTAACCCAGCTTGTTTTTATTTGGTTACATAAATATTTATAATTTATTTACTTTCCAATAAAACAGGTGTATTTGTACCATAATAAAATTGCATTCACTTTCAAAATTTTCCCACAGTTAATACGTATTTATCAAAAATAATAAAAATAATTGTAATAACGCAAAGTGTAATTTACTAACTTGAGTAATATAACCGTACAGTTGAAAATCATGTTTGTAGAAAATGGAATTATACAAAAGGTATGGTCTTCACTTTATGTCAATAGTAAGGTAACAAATATCACATTTCATGGGGCTGAAAATTCTGTCTGTATCTCCACACAATATATATCGAAGTCAAACTGTCCCATAGACTTCAAATCTTGCAAGAAGCCTGTTTTCCACAAAAGCTTCACTCAGTTTAACGAAGGATGTCACTTCATGGGGTTTGGCTGATATTTTTGCATTGGTCTATGGGTAAACATGATGGCAACACGGAAATTGCAAATTAAATACATTGTGTAAAACAATCTCAGTATAATCAAAATGAGATTTTAACAGGTTGTGTGTTAACATATTTAGGTTACCCGTACAGTAGAAAGAAAATATTGTGCAATGAATTGATAATCGTCAAAAATGTCTATGTCATGATTTGATTTTAGCGCATACTTATGGTGTAGTACCCTCGCTGCATATAGCAAAATTAATTTTTTTAATTATTGTTATGAAACTTAACTCTGAGAAAAACGTTTAATCTATTATCTGCAAGATAGTTATTGAAAAATAATCTATATACTTTTCATATAGCATGAAACTTAATTTTTGCATAAAACAAGATTTATATATAATTGTGCATGTCCAAAAATGGGGGCCTTTTATTCTATAGGCTTAAAAAATTTCTATTTTGTACGCAGGGAGATGTAAAGGGCTGCAAGTGACAGTGTATTTAACATTTAATGATTTAAATATAAAACTTTCGAATTAGGTCTGATTTTTTCTAGCTTTTTCTATATCTTTTTCTACTAAGATTTTCAAATAAAATGTACGACTACACCATAAGGTCTTTGTTAAATTTTCACTAATGTTCAATCAAACTTCAAGGAGTACATGCACCATTCATAATACATGATGTTGTTTATGAAGAGTTTAATGTTACATTATGTACATAATTATAGTCAGTTCGTTTCTGACATATTGTGTGTACAAAATACACTCACAGACAGAAATAAAAATTATTTTTCACTTAAGTCTAGCCACCAGTCCAGACATTGTATGTGCTACAGGCAACTTTTAGTGCATTTGCAATTTTCAAAATTCTCTATATATTCTTTATAACAAATTTCTGGATATATTTTATAACTAATCCCTAGATATCGAAAGACTGAAACATTGTTTACACAAGAATCAGTCTTAAAATCCTTTAATATTCTTTTTAATTATTTAAGTAAAAGTTTATCCAAGGGTTGAAAACCAAATCAACAAAGATTTGTACTGCTAAACCTGCACTAGAGAATTATTAAGATGAAAGATACAAACATAAATTGCTACATCAATGACATAGACAGCAGATGATCTCACATTGGTATGTCACACAATACCCTCATTGGGGATAACAAAACCTAACCGAAACAATGCTACAATAACAATCTGGTTAATATTGTGACGGTGTAGACTGTATGTTAGTTGATGGGCGTTTTGCGGGTACGTAATCATAAGTAATGTTGTGGTTTTCAAGTATGTTTAGATATACCAATCAAATATAATTTAAATTAACAATCTGAACACATATAACTGAATGAGTGTACGCAAACTAATTTCAGTAAACGTATGACTAATATGATCCATTCTTTAAGTATTATAGATTGCGCGTACAACATTGTTCTGAATCTGAGAGTACCTTCAAAACCAAGATAAATATAATTTTGTTAGATAATTACTCTTGAAGTAACTTCTTGCATAACATAAAGACTAATGAATCCTTCTCAGCCACTTAAATGAAAGGTATGTGTGGTACCTCCATTATTAATTCCTATCTAAATGTAGCCCCAAATACTAAAGGACATTCAACGACCTCTATTTTACCACATTCAAAACTAGACTATAGACAATACTGTTCATGGCAGACCAAATTGAAAGTTTCTGACAAAACTCACACGCTGAGTCAAGATAAAAGATTTCAACTTGGATAAATTTTTTAAGAGTTTATTAATTAATCAGACGGATATCTTTGTCAGATCATCTCTAATATTGTGCTGCAAGGTCTGTTGAATGCCAAATAGAAAAGTGTGATATCGTCAAAATATGCATGTATACTTAAGTTATTCTCGAGCTTTCAAAGGTCTTATATAAATTAAAACATAATTGAACCTAGTACTCCCCCTTAAACATGCATTTACTTAACTTCAATTAAGTACTAAAAATGCTATTATCCAAATGATGCACTACCAAAACACATGCATTCCATTTTTATCAGCAAATATATATCCAAGACATGAACAAATTTTTGAAAATGTAAATACATAGAGAGAGTATACTTATGCTTACCAACAGGTTTAAACTATACCAGCTACATATTCGAGTCTAGCCAAGTCTGTTCCCTTACCAGGCAGACTTCCCGTACTGATTTTTTGCAATATTCCTCCTAAAGATAATTAAGAATTATTCCTTTAACAACACTTTCAAATATTTTACCTACTGTATTAATCACAGAAACTAGTCTGAACTAAATAACCTCAGATTTATTACCAGACTTATAAATAGGGACAAGATATACTACCTTAATAAGCTACGGAAAATGTCATTGCGTTAGACTTTTTTTTATAAATACATAGTAACAACATTTAACAGTTAACAATGTTTATTGTTGTAATATTTATGCCATCCACCCAACAGCTTTGTTTTGTAATTTTTCATGATTAAAATAGTTCTCATTATCAGTTAACATAGGGTCTTCGTAATATACAACTATTTATATTTAAGATACATATATTTAAGTCACCCACAATTATTGTTAGTATACCTGAATGATGCAATAAATACGCAAAATATTTTTTTAAACTTATTATAAACTAAATATTTGTATTTTGATTTTATTAATACAACAAGGTAAACTCATATGTACCATCGGCAATATAATTCAGTAGGACTTTATATGAATCGATGTATTTAAATATATTTTGTGATATGGATAGACAAAATTTGCAAATATTTAAATCTCTTAATTCAAAATTTACACCAAATACTAGACATGTTTAGCTGAATTTTATCAAGCAAGTTAAAACATCGTTACAAATATTGGTACAAATTTAATTTACTTGGATAATCTTGTTTAAAATCTTATTAATGTTATATATGCGATAATGCCTTTATTTATTGGTTTTTTCTTGAACGAGTAAACTACTAAACTGACTGACTGAAATCTTACATGGACTTTCTTATAGTACCTGGGATAGGCTTATTCTTATTTCGAAAATCCCTCCAGGTTACGCCCCACTGGCCTTTAAAGTAGTGAAAAAATGCCATCTCGGTCTCTAAAGTTGTATAATATTAATGAATTAGTCTGTAAAATTTAATTTAATGTACAAACATGTTGATTAATTTCAATTTATTTACATCCATATTGAGTGAACTGAAACTGAATCGTGGAAGACGGGATGGTTCCCCTCAGAGAAGCTTCTGAAAAAAATGTCCCAATGACTGCTGGAGAGCAGAAGACTCAGTATAAATTTAGCACACACTATAGTGCTGTGGGAGAATAGTAAGTTTGGGGAAGTGTAGTTAATGGAGCCAAGTTGATTACATGCAGAAGATGTACGTGGTCGTCTGAGTTTGAGGATGGACGGTAAGTCTTGATGAGTGAAGCACCTAGGGAAGTTCATCCCAGCTATGCCCTAGTGCGTCTGAGGTTACATTTGTAATTAGCAAAATAATAATAATTTCAGTTTTAGATTCCAGCGATTATTTAAGTATTAATCTAACTTATAAAATGTCCCAAAACATATGAAGGTCAGAATTTTAATCCAAAGACTCTCTCTTTCAAGCAATTGTCAAGAAATAAGTTTTGAAATTTCGCTTGACTGTTGTTTTGAAACTAATATACCTACATAACATGCATTCCAGCTCTAAACGTAATAAAATGTTAAAACCATTCACTATAAACTGAAAGACTCAATAAAAACCCATCTTAGTTCTCTTTTTACAGAAGTAAGCGTCTCTGATATATGATCAGAAAACATAACAAAATCAACCCATGAAAAAAAAACATACTAAGAAAGAAGTAAATTATAATGGACATAATTATAACCCTTGGACGTATTATTTTGATCGTAGCAATAAGGAGAATTCAAAATTGGCGTCGGAAATATAATTCACTCTAACCAGCAGTATTCATAAACATACGCTAAATTTCGTGCAAAGCAGTGAAATTATCCCAAGCTAGCAGTGCAGATACATGAGATGATGTAGTGTAAATTTTAGTATACACTTTAAAGTGTTATTGAGTTTATTTAGGAAAAAATAGACTTCTCAGTCATTCATATTATCTTGAATCGGGATAGACGTAAAAATCAACTTTAGAACATACAATTCTAAGACTAGATTACATTTAAATGACTAAAAATAAATACATTTCAACATGTTTTGTTCATCCTGAGAAGAAGTCATGAGTTGCATGAGCACTTCAAAACATATCGAGTTGCCTTCGATGCCGCAGGTAACTGCTATGATTTACAACAATATATGATAAAAACAGAGAAGTCTATTTTAAATATAACACCTGTTACCACTAGTTAAAAGCCATTAATAACTGTATTCAAGGGTGATATCTGTTATAAAAAAACTAATTTATTCTACGTAATTATACAAATTAAAAATGTTATATAGTATTTTACATGTCTTAAAAATTAAATTATGTTGTGACACCAGCATTGTATAAACAATAAATGCACTTTGACCTGACCCATGAATGACAAGTGAGAGGGTGGAAGTGCTGGGCCTAGCTGTAATGTTGTTATAATACTGCAGGGAAAGAGTAACTCAATTACTATTCGAGGTACTCTCCAATCCAGTGTGATCTCGTGACAGAATGGAATAATTCGGTAAAAATTAGACGTCTAGTTGCTAACTACACTTTCTATTACTGTTCATTATTTCATTGAATTTATTTCATTATTTCATTCTATGCATAGAATATGTTCGCTTGTTAAAGGCTTTTGTATACGTGTCGACTAAATGGCATATAAGGTATGACTAAGGTATTAAAACGATAGAATATTAAATTAATTTAATAGGATAAAGAAACGGTAAAATATTACTTTAAAATGGTAAATGATAAATAGTGATATGTACGAATTAGAATTATTATTAATAATTTAATTAATACATGAATCTCGTTGTTCGGAGCAGAAGAAATTACGACTGTCCATATTATAATGGGACGTACCATGAATTAACATATTTTGTATATCTAATAAAGCCAGTAGTAATAATTATTATTCATAAATAATATAATCAACGTCAACGGATATAACTGTGAGTTGTAGGTAAAATGAATACTTAAGTACATCTTCCTGACTAGTGTGAATAATATTAGTGAATTCTACTGCTCGTAATTTTGGAACGACATACTATAACTGGCAGCATAAACTGTTATTGTACAAATTTAATGTGCCAAATTAACTTTAACTTTTTACCCAACAATATATTGGCTAAACATCTCATCATTTAGTAATAAGTGTTTTACATTATAAGTAATACAAAAAATACTACTATGCCCTGATGAAAATTTCAATAGGTTAAGTATATTATATATTTATATTTGAAATTTGTACAACAAAACGTTTATGTACATACATACATATATATATATATATAAAAAACTTATATTATATGTGTTTCGCAATATATACATATATATTTATATATATATATATATTATATATATATATATTGCGAAACACATATAATATAAGTTTCCAGTACGTATTTATATACTGATAAAAACCCAATATCGATTTCCGTATGGTTAAAGAAGTGTAAGTCAATTTCTCAAGTTAGATTGAGCACGTCTAAAAGTTTGTGACTCGTCTTGTTCACTAAGGTTTTATACGTTCTTCTGTTTTCCTTGTGTGACCGTTAAATAAAAACGGTCTATATTATTCTATATTATATATATGACATCTATATATTATATTATGTTCCTTATATGTATGAATTTTATCAAGAAAAGCACTATGCAATAATGTAAAAATTAGTGGGGATTCCGATAGTTATAAAACAATATTTAATTGTAAGTTTCTATACATACATTTAAAGAAATATAAAAAAAAACATAAATAATTTCTTATGACTCATATGGAACCAGTAGCATTCTTACTGTCATAAAAATGAACGCTGCATATTCTAATGCATTTTATGCCCTTTAGGGTATTTATTCTTTATTAATATCGAATTAGATTAGGAGTTAACCTGGAGGGTTTCAATCTGGAGGATTGAAAAAATCCTAATCTGTTTTATTATACCTAAATGAAATTTTTAATGATTACGTTAATCACTATGGTAGAACTGTATTTCAATATCAAGTATTTAAAAGACATCATGTTAATATGTTCCTGATATACTAATCTCTAGAATTAGTAAAAAAGTTTGTTTCACTTTATTTAGTACTATTAATCCTCATTTTTAACTTATGTGTCCTAAATGTTACAACTTACTTTAAAAGCCATTTTTGTAATGGTTACCGTAGATTTAAAAAGCTATTATCATAGGTTTTTATTATTGAGAAACATGAATAATACGTTCTAAACGTCAAACCTTACATAAGGAGCATTGCTATAGTAAATTGTAAGTATAGTTTACGTATGGTGTACAAAATTGTTTAAAATTTAAAAAGTTTGTTGAAAGATATACTGTTTGTATTTTATTATAGGTGTCAACTATACGTACGCCATTCAGGTCATTTAATAGAAAGTTAACAAAAATACTTCAAGTGTAGTAGGAAAACTCAGGAAATAGCACGATAAACATTATTGTAACTAACTAATATACCAATCTTAATCAACTTGTTATACAATAAGACTTCCGTCACTACCTATGTGTTTTTAGCAAGGAACTTAGAGTGAAGTAAAAGTTAAAAAACAACTTTGGTCAACAAAATTTATTGTTGTTGCAGAATAACAAATACGCATGAAACGAAATCAAAACTCGGTAAAGCAGTATCAATTGAGTTTTTTGAAAGATACACCACACGGACCTGTACAGTCACTTGATAGATTTACCTCCGATTATGGTGGAAGAGTCTATATGACGCAACGTACCACAGCTGCACAAAAGTGGAGAGAAAGGAAGAGAATGAGAGGTGTTGAGAGCAGAATGACTGAATGCATTACACTTATACTACCTCACTAGAACCAAATAACGTTTTAACCTATACCCTTTTTATTATCCTGTATGTACGTTTCTCATTCGAACAAACCATTCACCAGCAGAGGTACTTTCTTAACGTCAATACTATATATTTATTGTAAATAATTTTTATTTATAGTCACATGACATATAATCACGCATATTTACATGCTATTAACTCTCAAAGGAATGAACCTTAAAATTTAGCATCATCAGTGAATCTAAATAAAACCTAGCCTTGAAACCTTGCACACATTTCAGTGCATAGAGCATGTAATTAATCACATATCAAAGGATTCGCTAAGGATTAACATTGGGAATATAATTATAACCTATTGGAACTAAAGGTATGAATTTATGGATTTAACCCTATTCCTTAATAACACTTGTGGAGGTACAAGAATAATAGTAATAAGTCAATAAAAGGTGTTCAGAAACATTACTGTTTCTACTTACTCTTATAAAAAAAATGTAGAAACAAATTTTTAGAGGGCTGATTTCTTTTATAAACTTCACTTTTTAGTTCGAAGAGTACGAAAATTACTATTTTTAGAAATGTTTACATAATACGATATGGCTTATCTTTAAAAGGCCGCTATTTTTAGGATTGTTTTTAATTTATAATTATTTATCAGTATTATTTCCTTCTTATAAGGAACTAAACTGTCATTTAATTCTGCTTATAAACACATTTTATGGGCATGCGTTGGTAAAGTTATTCTGAAATATTTTAGAATACACATGGTACTCTACTATTACACGTAGGATATTAAAAATAGTTGTATGTGTCTAAACATAGCATATATATATATATATATATATATATATATATAATATATATATATATATATATATATATATATATATAAGTAGATATAGACCTGCCGATTCTAGACCACTTTCGGAGCCAACAGAAAATCAATGGAAAAATACTGTTTAAAGGACAATAAACGAATCTGTAAACCACGAATGAAGCTGTTTGCTTCTACTTTTTTAAGCTGTCTAGTCAAATCAATCAATGTGGAGTCAAAATCACAGTTTTTAGGGTTAAAATCAAGGTTTTTTTAAGGTCCTTACACACTAGTATTAGAGATTTTTTGAAAAATCCTGAAAATCTACTGAATTATTTCAAATTATTGCCAACTTTAAGCTTAAAAAATGATAAATTTTCCTTAATAAAAAGATATTTTACTAAATAGTGAAACTTGACACACTCCAAATTATAAATGGAGCCCGATAAAATATCATGTACATTCTGTAAAAAAGAAATTTTAAGAAAAAACTATGATCGACATTATAACTCCAAAATCCATGCCAAAAATAAAGAAATTTATGAAAAGGAGCTAAATTATTTCAGACAATGGGCTAGAGAAAATCAAATTGCCGATCACGAAAACATGAATAATATTGAGAAATTACGAGAATTAAAGAGAAATTTCAAAGTTGAAAAGAACAATCTAGACCTATTTAATGATGAAAAAATTCATTCAATAGCTGAAAAGTTGGCTATCGGTACTAACGATAAAACCAAGTCTGAAATCATTGCAAACATTGATAAAACTGTTAACGAAAAACCTGAAAATATCATAGATGTTGAAGTTTTATCCTCTATGCAAGGTCTTTTCAAGCAATACATTTTAACGAATTTGAGCGATAATTTTATGTCAATTTACAAATATCTTTCAATTATGCGCCCAGAAATTAAAAGTTTAATAGAAAAATTTCAAGACACTGTGAAAAATAGAAAAGGATATCTCTCTTTGGAATGCGAATACGAACGAACTTTAGTAAACGGTAAACCACAAACTTGCCCAATGTACTTTACTATAAAAGCAGACGAGATCTTTGATGTAAACGACTTTATTTCTAAACAATTTAATAAATTATCACATCGAGAACAGACAAATCATCATAGTAGGGGTTCAGGATGGACATTTAAAAGCAGCAAACAACTAGTTTTGAGCCTTAACAAACACGAAATGATGAATGCTGGATCATATATCGATTTACCAAAGAAAATCAAAGATAAAAAAGCTTGTATAAATATCAAAAATAAAGATGATTATTGCTTTATTTATTCTATCCGATGTGCTATTGAAAAACCCGAGACACATGTTGACAGAGCAAAACAATACGAAAAATTTGTAAATGACGAGATATTTTCAGGTTTCGAGTATCCAATGTCCTTAAAAGATATACAATTATTTGAGAAACGAAGTTACAATTCCAAGTACAAATATCCAAAAATGTCTATCAATGTCTACAGTTTTGATGAAAGTATTAAGGTTGTTCCGTTACAAATTTCTGAAAAATATGATGCAGAATTAAATATTGATCTACTGTATGTAAAACAAGAAGACAAATCTCATTTTGTTTTGATAACCGATTTAAGTAGGTTAGTGAGTTCTCAAACATCCAAACATGGACGTAAAAGTTTTCTATGTAGAAGATGTTTAAGCCATTTCTACAAATCTGGAGATTTTAACAGATCATTTAGAAATTTGCAAGCAACATGAAGTTTGTAAGCCAATTATGCCGTTTTCAGGTCAAACAACTAAATTTACTAATTATCAAAAGAAGTTTAGCCATCCGTACGTTATTTATATGGATTTTGAGAGCATATTAGAAAAAATTCCGACATGCAAGAACAATCCACAAAGATCGACTACAACCAAGATTCAGAAGCACATTCCTTATGGTTTTACTCTATATTTAGTGTCTAATGTGACCAATCGCATGTATAAACCGATATGTTATCGAGCCAAAAATGAAGACGATTTACCTAATGTTCCTACAAAATTGTTTGAAGAGCTCAATAAATTATCGAAATATATAGCTAAAAAATATAATTCAAAGAACATGAAGCCTATGAAATTAACTGAAGATGAAGAAATTTCATATCAAAATTCAAACGTTTGTCATATCTGTGAAACAGAAGGTTTTGATGGTATAAAAAGATTAAAAGTAAGAGATCATTGTCATTTAACAGGTAAATTTCGAGGCACAGCTCATTCATGTTGCAATCTGAATTTGAAATTTCCCCAGAAACATCCCAGTTTTCTGTCACAATATGTCAAATTACGATACTCATTTGTACACAAAGGAATTGGCTAGACAATATGGAAACGTTGATTTGATTGCAAACACCGATGAACGATACATAAATTATTCTGTAAATTCTGGATATGGCTATGAGTTTGACAATGATAAACCTAGAAAATTTATCAAGTTTTCTTTCGTAGACACATTTAGATTCATGGCATCGTCTATTGAAAAGTTAGCTAAAAACCTCAAGAAAGAAGACTTCAAACATACAAATCATTTTATACAAGATTGTCTGAACGCAATTCTAGAAAGACAACCAAATGACGAAGAAGAAATCTTTAAAATTCTATCTGGAAAAGGAGTATTTCCCTATGAATTTATCGATAGTATTGAAAAACTTGATTACACAGAAGAGCTGAAAATTGAAGATTTCTATTCACTTTTGACAGATGAGAGCATATCTGAGAAAGATTATCAACATTACTTGAGCGTTTGGAACAAATTAAAAGATAAAAATCTTGGAAATTACTCTGATTTGTACAATATCCAAGATGTTTTATTGCTTGCTGATATATTTGAAAATTTCAGAAACATTTGTCTAAATTTTTACAAACTTGATCCAGCACATTATCTAACAGCTCCAAGTCTCGCATGGGACGCTATGTTAAAATTAACGAAAATCGAGCTTCAACTGAAACACGATTACGATATGTATTTAATGATTGAAAAAGGTATTCGTGGAGGCATTTCTCAATGTATTAAACGATATGTTAAAGCAAATAACAAATATTTGAAAGATTTCGATAAGACAAAACCAGAAAACTATTTACTTTATGTCGATGCAAACAACCTTTATGGTTATGGTCTTATGCAAAAACTGCCGTTTAGTGATATCAAGTGGATGAATCCTAAAACATATACAAAAGAAGAGTGGCAAGAAACAATTTTGGAACTGACTGGCGACGAAGATTATGGCTATATTCTTGAAGTTGATCTAGGATATCCAACAAATTTACATGAACATCACAAGGATTTACCTCTTGCTCCCGAACATTATAAAAACAAACTTTGCACAACTTTACTGGATAAAACTGAATACGTTGTTCATTCAAGAAATTTGAAATTTTACCTCGAACAAGGGATGGTGTTGAAACATGTGAATAGTGTTATTGCATTCGATCAGAAGCCTTTTATGAAAAAGTACATTGATTTTAACACAAACATGAGAACCAAAGCTACAAGTGACTTTGAGAAAGATTTTTACAAGCTCATGAACAACTCTGTTTTTGGAAAATCTATGGAAAATGTGCGAAATAGATGTGATATAAAACTAGGAAATGACGAGTTTTCAATGAAACAAGCTAAGAAAACAAACTTCAAATGCTTTAATATCTTTGAAGACAACTGTATAGCGAGTCACATGTACAAACAAAAGGTTAAATTTAACAAACCGATCTACATAGGATTTTCAGTTCTTGACCTATCAAAATTGTTAATGTATGAGTTTTATTACGATAAATTAAAGAAGTTTGACCCAGATTTGAATCTGTGTTACATGGATACGGCAGTTATTTTCCTAGAATTGAAACGAGATCCTTTTAAAATTATTAAAGAAAATATAGATGACTTTGATACCAGTGATTATCCAAAAGATCACGAATGTTTCACTACTAAAAATAAGAAGGTAATAGGGAAATTCAAAGATGAGTTAAATAGCGAAGTTTTAGAAGAATTTTGTGGATTGAGATCAAAAATGTATTCGTACAAATATCTAGACAAAAATCCAGTAAGATGCAAAGGGATTAAGAGAAGCGTTGTAAATAAAACAATAAATATCGAAAACTTGAAGAAATGTTTGTTCGAAGATAAAGAAGAATTTAGGGAGATGACACTAATCAAAAGCTACAAACATGAGTTGTACCTTGTTACCATAAACAAGCTGGCACTGAACGCTAAAGATGATAAGAGAATTGTCCTAGAAAATAAGATCGATACAGTACCGTATGGATATAAAACAAATGTTTTAGAAGAGTTAAATCAAAGTTGGAAACTTTGATATATAAATGGAAGATGATTTAATTCACTGCCACAAATGTATGAAAAAAAAACGAAAAATATAGATTCAAAAATTGTTCAAACTCAAAACGGATTGTATAGAATTGCAGCAAAATGTTCAAAATGTAAGACAAATAAGAGTAAATTTATAAAGAATCCTTATGAAAAACAAGTAAAGAAAGAATTGAAGAATAAAGAAGAAATAGAAATTGAAGCTAGAGAAATTCATGCACCAGTACGAAAAAATTTTAAAAAGAGAAAAATTATAACATTAGGAATTGACGATTTATGGGCAGCAGATTTAGTTATAATGTCTAACTATTCAGATCAAAATGATGGATTTAAGTATATGTTAAATGTTATTGATACTTTCTCAAAATATGCTTGGTCAAGAGCTATCAAAAGAAAAAACGGCAAGGATGTTTTCAAAAGCTTTCGAAGATATAGTAAAAGATGCCATAAGGATCAATCACAAACCTCCAAACCTACTTCATACAGATAAGGGTTTAGAGTTTAAAAATAAAGAATTTAATGATGTTTTGAGAAAATACAACATTAAGATTTATCATACTGAAAACGAAGAGAATATCAAGTATTGTAGAGAGATATAACAGAACTCAAAATGAGAGAATGAAAGTAATTTTTTGAGATTAATAAAAACTTTAAATGGATCGATATTCTTCAAAAATCGTAAACAATTATAACGATACAGTTCACAGCACAATCAAAATGAAGCCCAAAGACGTAGATAAGGATGCAGAAAAGGAGTTATTAGAGACCGTTTTCAAGTATATTCCACCAGACATTCACACGAAAACTACATTTAAAATCAATGATCATGTAAGAATTGTAAGTAAAAAACAAACATTTTCGAACAAATATAAGAACAATTGGTCAAGAGAAATCTTTGTGATTTATCAAATTAATAACACAGATCCTGTAACTTATAGTATAAAAGATTTAAATAATGAAGAAATAACCGGAAAGTTTTATGAATATGAATTGAGAAAGTTAAAGCTATAATTTTTTCTATATAACTGGAGTCTCAAAAGAAATGTACACAGTGTCAAGAATTTAAAGATTCTTGAAGCTTTTTATAAAAATAAGAATAAAAAAAGAAGGATTAGGGTCTATGTGTAAGGATTGTCGTAGTAAATATGAGAGAGAATTATACGAAAAAATAGATAGAAAAAAATTAACTTTAGAAGAGAAAGAATTTTGTATTTGTAAAGAAATTAAGAATATTTCAGAATTTCACAACTGGCATTATAGTAAAGATAAAAAACAAGCTTTTTGTAAGGATTGTGCTATAAGAATTTTCCGAGAAAGTCAAAATAAACAAATCATTGCGAATGTTCCGAAGAGTTCTTCAATGGTTACCTAGTTATGCTAAACATTTACAAACCAAATATCATAAGTTAAGAGTTTTTAATAAAATTTAGTAACATTTTCATCGTGTAATAATTTTTTCTATATAAATGGAGTCTCAAAAGAAATGTACAAAGTGTCAAGAATTTTATAAGGAAAAGAATAGAAAAGACTGTTATTGTAAGGATCATGATGAATTATATGTTAAAATGGACAAATTAACTTTAGAAGAAAAAAAATTGTTACTTTTGTAAAGAAATTAAAAATATTTCTGAATTTAATAACTGGCGGTATAGTAAAGATAGAAAAGATGCTTTTTGCAAAGATTGTGCTAGAAGTTTTTCGAGAAAGTTATAAAAACGACGAAACGCCTTGTGAATATGAAAAAAAAATTCTATATTGGTTACCTAGTTATGCTAAACATTTACAAACAAAATATAATAAATCGAGAGTTTTTAGTAATATTTAGAAAACATTTTCATCGTGTAATTTAGATATTCTATAAATCAGTCGAGATTCTGTCATATTTGTAGTAAAATGATTTCCGTTGTATAAAATATTCAAAGATTCTTTCATTTGGTTGTAGAGATTTTTACTATTTGGATCTCCATGTCTTAATAAAATTTCCATTTCTGGGTAATCAATTTCAAGTTCTTTCAATCTTTTCGGTATTTCTCTCTTTTGAGCTCTGATAACGTAATAAGGATATTCCCACATGTGATTCTTCTTAATTAATACAAAAAAAACATGGTGTTTTTTCTTAGCAAAATCTTTACAAACATGGTCTGGTTTCATTAAGTCAATTTTTACACTTTGTTTTGCGATTATTTCCGTTTTGATTTCATCTTTAATTTGCAAGTGTTTTACTTCATCCTCTAAATATTTAATCTTGTTTTCAAGTTTGTACTCACCAAGTTTTCTAATAGAGGGCAAAACTTCTTTTGTAACCCAAGTTTTGAAGATTTTTGCCTCTTTTTTATGTGATCTCAAAATTAAAGAATAAAGTCCTGATTCATTGATGAAAATAGTATTTTTTTTAAAGTTAGAAGGTAGGGCAATCGAATGATCCACCTTATTTATTTCAGAATATGATAATTTATCATCATTATCAACATGCTCTCTAACTGCGTGTTTCGTATTTTCATATTATAGAATTTCTGCAACATCTTTAGCTTTAAACCATAATTCGTTATTTTTATCCACAATCGTAAAAATATGTTTGTTTTCAAATCTAAGTTGATTATTGAGTAGGTCTACAACTGACTCCATTTAGATAGAAAAGAAATTTAACTAGTAATTTTTATTTAGAGAATAAAGGCCAGATTCATTAATGAAAATAGTATTGTTTTGAAAGTTTGAAGGTAAGAACGATTCGTTCCCCCCTTGATTCATGTCCGTTACTTTATCATTCTTTCGACAATCTTAAATATATTGTTGTTTTACCCTCATTAATTAATAAATTTCCCTCAGAGTCTCGTATAGTTAGAGCGATTTTTTGAATTCTTGAAATATTTTTTCTAATAGGAATATAATCGATTTCATTGGGTTTTTCACTGATTTTTGATCCATAAGCAACATTTGGGAAAAATGTGTACAAAATTTCAGATTCATTGTGTAAATGTTCGGTATGATTTTCAAAACTAGGTTCAACGAGATTACAATGTACTTCAATTACATCGAACGGTCTAAATTTTGGCGTTTTATTTCCTAAATATACCTGATTTGGCTCAATAGTTTCTTGGACAAACCCTAATAAATCTACTATAATTGCTGAAAACATTATTCTTACTGGTGATTTTATTTGAATTTTATTAGAGAGATAATTTTTTTGCATTTCAAACTTGTTTTCGTCAAAGTTTAAAGATTTATCAGATTGTTTGAATGTTTTCATATAATTTTTAAGGGAATCTTTTATTTGATCGAAGGTATAATATCCTTTGTTTAAACCATAATATTTTGTTATGTTCTTTTCATTAAATTCTATACAATAAGGAGAACTTTCACTAATATTTATTACAAAATTGTCAGAATAAAAACCGATAAAATAATTTGATTCTTCCTCTAAATGAATAGGATGTTCTAAGTTTAAAACTAATTGAGAGCTTTCTTAAGTCAACTTGAACAGCTTCATTTTCGCTATTTAAATGGAGCAATTTTTAAAGCAAAAAGATCAGATAAAACTTCAAACGTCTGAAGAAAACAAGAAAGATCAACCTATTAGATTGTTAATTGTTGGTTCAAGTGGATGTGGAAAAACAACTTTATTATTGAATTTTATCTACAATAGGTTGATTCCTTATTCCAATTTGTATGTTTTTAGTAAATCTTTAGAACAAGACGCATACAAAAAATTACAACAAAGATTTCAAAAATATTGAGAAGAACTTAAGCAAAGAAATATCACATTTTTATAATGCTTCTGAGGACATAGTTCCGTTAAGCGAATGTAAACCCAATTCGTTAATCGTTTTTGATGATTGTATTTTGGAAAATCAGGACGTTATTAAGGAATATTTCGTAATGTCTCGTCACAAAAACATATCTTGTATCTATCTTTCTCAATGCTTTTCAAAGGTTGATAAACAAGTTATAAGAAATAATTGGAATATGTTGTGTGTTTTTAAACAAGATGATCATTATTCCAGAAAGATTTATAACAATTATGTGGGATCTGATATGAGTTTTAACCACTTTATTGAGTTGTGTGATAAAATTTGGAAAGAAGACTACGGTTTTTTAAACTATTAATCTAACTTTGAAGCCTAAAAATGGAAAATATTTGAATAAATTTTCTAATATACAGTAAATGCTGCTCAGTGGTTGTCAGACTACTTGATAAAATATTTGTTACAATTATTTTTACATTATCTTTACTTTTTATTTACATTATGAAAACAACTGAAAAACGGTAAATCTGTTCACGTTTTTACGTTCCACGTTCACGTTCATGTTTCACGTTCGTGTTTACGTTCATGTTTTACGTTTCGTGTTCACGTTTTACGTTTCGTGTTCACGTTTTACGTTTCATGTTTACGTTTCAAAATTTTTCTTAATAAATGGCGAACGTAACTTCTGAAGAGGCGAAAAAATTTGATCAAATCGAAAAGATATTTATCAAAGAATTTAAAGAACAGATTCGAATTGATGAGAAAGAACAAGAATTTATTCAAAAAATTAATCAACCTGTAACTTCTGCAATTAAAAATGTTGAAGGTAAAATTGAAAACGTTTTAAGCGATAATCAAAATTTGATGAATTTGGTTCCAGTTGTACGACAATTTGCTGATATTTCGATTCCAGAATCTGAAGTAGAAGAGTTTGAATTGCCAAAATTACCATCTTCAACACCATTTAGACCTCGAATCATTGAAGACTCTACCAATAGTTGAACCAATAAGTCCTGGAACAACGGATATAATAATTGGTGAAATTGGTAAAAAAATTTCCTTCCTAGAGTAAAAGATGATAAATTTGGTTTGTATTGGGATAAAAAAAGAAAAAGTTTTATGATTGGAAATTTACCAGTTAATTTTGAGCATAATGATATCATTATTAATGAAAAAACATATGAAGGAACTCAAGGTTTATGGAGATTATTAACAGACTATGACGCTCCAAAAGATAATTTATATTCTGAAGAAGATTTGAAAAAGTATACAGAAATTTTATGGGAATCTGACTCAATTTACAAAAATAATGATCCATCTACTAAGAAGCCTAAGTCAAGTAGAGGTAAAAAATATATTAAATTAATTAAACCAATTTGGGAAAAAAACGAATCGAAGGATCAGGTGTAAGAAAATACAGTGATAATAAGATTGAGTACAGATATATCGACGATTTGACAAAACTCGATGGAATTATAAATTATATTTATGCTCAAGAAAAGGCTGGAAACAACAATTTTTTGAACGGAAAATGAAAGCGATTAAGGATTTTATTTCGAACAAACTTGATGAAATGATTGAAAAACCTGATGGAATTAAATATTTAAAACGAGTTTTGCCGGCAATAAGTTCATCTATGATTGAAGGTAGCGGACTTTTGAATGATTTTATCAACAATTTACCTTTTGAATTACACGTACCAACTTATCAGTATCTGGGGCCTGGCACAAAACTCGAAAAAAGACTAAAAAAAGGAGATCCTGGTATAAATAAATTAGATCAAGCTGCTATGGAACACGATATTTTTTATGCAAAACATAGAGACACAAATTCCAGACATATAGCTGATAAAATTTTGCAAGATAGATGCAAAGGATAGATTTTTATCAAAAGATGCTAGTTTAGGTGAAAGATTTGTTGTGCTTCCAACAGCTGGAGCAATGTTTTTGAAGAGAAAACTAGGAATGGGAATCGAAGAGAACTTGAAATTTTAAACTATATAAATAGAGGTGAACGTAAATTTCAGCTAAAATCCGGAAAGAAAAAATAAAATCCGCTTTTAAGAAAAAAATCCCGTTAGTATTCAATTTAAAATAGATCAACTAAAAAATGGCGAAGATAAGATATTTTTAACAAATAGACAATACAATAAACTCGAAAAACATAAGAAAAACAATAAAGGAACCAGAATAGAATTTTCTTGTAATCAGTTGAAAGAACTTAAAATGGTGGACTTTTGAAAGATTTATTAGATTTTGGAGAAAATATTCCAGTTGTTAAAAATGTTGTTCCTTATGTTCGTAAAGCTGCTTCAATCGTTAAAAAAGACGTGATTCCTATTGTTCGAAACATTTTAAATTGGTTAGATAAAGAGTTGGAAGATGTTACAGGATCTGGATTAGATGAAAAAACTTTTACTTACGTGAAATCAAACATTGAAAAAAAAATTTTAACCTTTAACATTCGGAGAATTGGAAGAAATCTGCAAAAATATTAAACATTTTAGAAAAATCTTCATGAGAGATACATTACCTGAAAAAGTTAAGAAAATTTGAATGTGGAGTTGTGAATTTAGACTCGATTATGGGAGGTGGAAACGCATTGGATTTGTTATTATAAAAATGATAAGAATGCATGTTATTTTGATTCGTATGGAAGAATTGAGGACAAACCACCGAGAGAATTGATAAAATATTTGAAAAAATCAAGCGTCTACTACAATGATTCTCAGATTCAAGATTATAAAGATCCCCCAATTTGTGGTCATTTATGTGTTTTTGTTTTGAATGAACTAAGTAATGGTAAAGATTTTAAAGTAGTTGTTAACAAACTATTACTTAATAAATATGGATTCAAAAAATATTTTTGATGTATTTGGAACACAAATTAAAACAGAAAAATAATCAAAATGTAGATAATAGTTTCAATTTTGATAGTTTGAGAAATGAGTTTAGTTTGATAACAAGTTAGAAAATTTATTACAAAACCTTCCAGATTCAGATATGTTTGCTGTCGAGATTGAAGATTTTAAAGCAGAATATGATAACAAACTTGCAAATTTCATGAGTTCAAAAGAAGTTGCTGATAAAATAAAAAACATTGGAAAAAGAATTTGATGATGATGCAAAAAAAAAAATATTTACCAATTTAATGTCTCATATCGAAAAAGCTGATAAAATTACTGAAGCGATCAAAGTTGAAAAAGAATTATGTTAGTTTGGCTAATAAAAAAAGAATTGTCGGTGTTCGACCTGGTATTGACAAACATGATGTTGTTGTTAAAGAACAAATTTTAAAACCTCTAAAATTATCAGAAAACATCGATATTGTTGATTTACATGATCCGAATGTTAAAAATGCCTTAGATTTTAAAGGAAAAAGAATTAGCAGTGTTAGTAAAGGAATTAATCCATTTGATGTTGTTGTAATGATTCAATTAGAAGATCATATTAAAATGTTTAATGAACTAAACAAAAATTACGAGAATCATAAACAGCATGTTAAAGATTTTACAACAGAAGTATATGAAAAACTTGAAGAAAGAAGTAAAAGATCAGTAGACGATGATGGTGAAATTAATGAAAAACTTATGAAAATCGAGCAATATATTAATGAGCAATTGGGAAAATTTGCGCAAAATTATCATAAATATGACGATAAAATTCGTGAATTACTTGAAGGAATATATGATAAACTCGATAAAGTAAATAAACTAGAAGAAAACTTTAATAAATTTAAAGAAGATGTTAATAAATCTTTTGAAAACATTGATAACAGATTTAATATATTAGGCGGTTATGATGATTCATTTTAAATTATTCCTAAATAAATGGCGCTCATATATTGTGTGAGGTGTAAGGCAAAAACTGAAACAAATGATATAAAATACTATGCAAACATCAATGGAGTTAAGAGAATATCTGGAAAATGTGCTGAATGTAACGCTAAAAAGAGCCAATTTATAAAAACTTGATTTTGAATTTTTTTCTTAATAAATAGAGATGGCGGGACATTACAGCGCTTTCGATCTTTTTATAATGCAACACGAAAGAGATTTGAAAAAAGAACATTGGGATGATATTTTCTCAAAAATATGAATTATCCGAAGATATGATGAGATTATACATTAATAAGTTAAATTGGTATAACATTGCTAAATATCAAACTTTAACACCAGAGTTCATTCAAGAAAATATTCATTATCAATTAAAAGATCATATGTCTGTTCTTTGTCTCTATCAACACTTGAGTATAAAGTTTTTGGATGAAAACAAAGATACAGTTGATTGGAACAATATTATAGATAGCGGTTACTATCCTGTGCAGAGTTTATTGAAATATGTCGCTGAAATCGCAAAATTTAAGGAAGAGAATCCTGAATATGATGAAATTGATCACTAATAAATGACTCTAATCTTTTTAATTATTTTACTGAAATCTATATCTTTTCTTTATAAGAACATACATTAAATCGATGAAAAAATTATACATGATGTTTAAAATTTTGAAATTTTCTCTTATTAAATGGCGGACTACAGAAAATATGCTAGTGATATTGAAAGGGCGGAGTTTAAAAATTTCTATCCAATTAGTAAACAACATTTGAATGAACCGAATAAAAGAACTGAGTTTAATATTGATTTTGGAGATAACTTTTGCTCGTCTAACTTCCAGTTTTATATTTCTGGAACTTTAACAAAACAAGATGGTCAAGGATATCTTGGAACTGATAATGTTAGATTAATCGATAATTTTATACCGTTTTTATTTTATAAGATTGAAGTAAGAAAACACAATAAATTGATAGAAGAAGTCGAAAACTGTGGCCAATTAAGCACAATTAAAAGGAAACGATTTCGTATTCAAAAAGTGATGTTATTTCTCAAACTTCTAATGGCTTTGAATCAGATTTTAAATTAGGTGTTTTTGAAGCAGCTGCAAATTTATCTCATTTTGGATTAGGAATTTTTTGAAAAATGTTACTATTCCGATCTATAAAAGAGGATTGTATCTAAGTTTTATAAGAGCAGAAGACGATGATGTGATTCTGAAGACTGCAACTGGAAATGTTATGCCTGTTGATGGAAAAATAACAATTACAGATTTTTTATTAGAGTTCGAATGATTGATTATAAAACCACGAGTAAAATTAGGTTGATTGATGAAATTACAAAAAGTCAAAACATTATGTTTAATTTTCTAGATTGGCAATGTATTGAACAAAAAGGTATTTCAGGAACAACTTATTCGTTCGATATTACAAACATTTATAGAAATATCTTCAATCCCAAGTTCGTTATCATAGGTTTTCAAACAGATAGACAGAATAATCAAGAAAAAAATCCTCCAAAGTTTGATAGTTTGGAATGTAAAAACTATCAGAGTAAAATTGAACGGTTCTTATTATCCAGATAAATTACAAAATTTAAACATTTCAGGAGGTCTTTTCAGAATCATGTATCAGATGTATCAAGATTTTAAGAAAGTTTACTGTAATAATAAGGAAATGTATTACAATCCTAAAGAATTTTTAGCGAATAGACCTATTTATGTCATTGATACAACAAAGAGTTTGACAAATATTTCTGGTTCAAAGAACGATATAATTATCAATATGGATTTTCAAAATGCTGTTACAAACGCGATTTGTTATGTTGTTGTTGTCTCTGAGAAATTTTTAGCCTATGATGTGATTAAGAACGAGATTAGAGAAATTCAGTAAAAATCGCGTTATTTTCACTATTATTCATCGGGTAATTTTAAAACTTTACAGAATTGTTAAAGACATTGATAAAAGTATACATTTTAAATTGCATTAAAAAATTTTGAAAAATAGGGATGATATTAGGAAAAAAAACTATTTCAAGGTCATGGACCGGAAGTGGTGATTTTAAAAAATACTTTAATATTTACTGATCCTATATACCAAATTTCATCAAAAAAGCTCTAATAGTTCTCTACATATAAGAGTTTAAAGATAAGGGATGATGGTGGTAGATTTTGAACATTTTGTTATTTTCATGAAATTTTAAGTTGAACTCGCTTGTTTTTGAAGTTTCAGATTTTTCTGATAATTTTTTATTTTTTTTATGAATATTAAGAAATAGGGGATGATTTCACCCTTATGGATAAGTTAAGTCGAAAGAGTTAAGTATTTACTATATGTGTACCAAATTTCATTAAAATCGGTTAAGTAGTTTTTGAACAACAAGGTTTGAAATAAATATTGATATTCACTTATTTAATATACATTGGAAACTATAACAGTTCTAATATCGATTGCAACCATCGATTTTTATTATCGATAAAACTTCGATATTCATAATCGTTTATCGCACGGAAAAAAATTTTCATCATGGGCGTTGGCCACGTATAGCTAGCCATGTATGATCCTCCTCTATTTTAACGAAATTTAACAAGATATATCATTATTTAGAAGATTCTAATGTATTTGTGAGTTGGAGAAAGAAGATATGGACTTTATAATGTAAGAAGATTGCTGTGAAGATCTGTGTTTCTTGTTAAAAGTGAAGTGAAGTGTTCCACTGGGCGTTGCCATTCATAGTGTTATTATATTTTATAAGTTACTTTTATATTTGGGACTCGAAGGAAAGGAAAAATTGCAAGAAGATTGTGAATTTGTGTAGACATTCTAAACTGTGATAAAAACAATCATTGTGTGAAAATAGTGTTCATTTGTAATAAAGAATTAAGTGTTTTTACAGTGATTTCATTGTCGCACACAGCGTGAGCAAAGCAAGGTCATTTGGTTTGAGCAAAGCAATGGTCATTGTTCACGGCGTGAGCAAACCAAGGTCATCGTGGAACGCCGACGTCACAAATCTAGAGTTGATTGAAATAAAATATATGATACCTTTCTTCTTCTCACATTCCCAATTTCTTAGAAGTTGAGTAGATATCGCAAAAACACGCACACTAACAACACTCATTTTGTAAGTCTTTCATTATATCGTAATGAATTGCTGAATGGCAAACGTTTCTCTTTTCTTCGTCAGAATCACACACACACAATATATCTGTTTCGTAAATGTTTTTTCCATATAATTTATCCCAATCTACAACAAAAGCGTGATCTCTTATAAATTCCTTTGATAAATCTTGTTGTTTACAAAGACTTGTTAAAAAACTAGCTGTATGCATATTCCTTGGCCAGTATGGATATTGTCTTCTCAACATTTCAACAAATAAACAATGAAATTTAGCATAAAAGCGATGAAAAATGTCAGATTGTTGGTTGTTTTATTTTATTTTGTAAAAATCGGAATATTTTTAATATTTTTCTATTATTTAATTTAAAATCTCCTATTACATTTAACATATTTATACTATCGAAGTTGTCTGTAATAAATTGCATTGAACACTTTTTAGTACTTAAAAGTTCTCTGAATTCGTTTTCATTTAAGGATTCGTTTTCACTTAAGGAAAATATCAACATTTGTTTAACATATTTAGGTAATTCAAAAAGTCTTTATAACTATTTCCTGTGGTAAGTTCTTTAAATGCTAGAAACTGAAGTGATTTTGGAGAGTTCATGTTGTTTGATGACTATTTAGTAGAATAGATTTCTTATTTAAGAAAAATAATTTGCTAAATTCATATTATTCTCTTTCATTCCTTCTAAAACTTCAAAAATATACTCTTTCGCTGATGAAAAATCTCGATTCCTTCCGGAATAACCTTTGTAATCATAGACAAAATATCCTAAATAGTTGTACAATAGAATGAAATTATTTCTATTTATCTCTGTTGTAGAAATGTAAACATAAACATTTGTGCTGAAAAATTTATATCTCGGTAGTAGACTTAGTTCCATAATCCCCATTTATAAAAAAAATATTTTTTTGTTTAAATGGAAGAGTATAATGCCAACTGTTACAAGTGTTATAATAGAAGAGAAATTATTGATAAAAAATATTTAGTTTGTAGAGATTGTAATTTAATTTTGTACGAAAGACCTAAACCTAAGAAATTTCGAAATAAACTAACACATTTGAATAATCTGCTTACAAAATTGCAATATGGAGGTAAAAAACAAACAAAATTTATTACAGAATTTAGAAAACAGAATAATAATTTTTACTTATCTCTTATAACCGTTGAAAAAATTATTTTCCTTTTCAAAGAATACATTAGG
Organism: Homalodisca vitripennis; assembly: GCF_021130785.1. NCBI lineage: Eukaryota > Metazoa > Arthropoda > Insecta > Hemiptera > Cicadellidae > Homalodisca > Homalodisca vitripennis. The sequence goes on from NW_025778786.1 coordinate 53,111, forward strand.
TTTGTGGGTATCGATACACACGTTTATTATGAAAAGATATTACCTGTATTTTTTCATTATCTGGATGTTGAATTTGTCTACAAGGTTTTAAGCCAGAAAATCCTCGATGATTTTATAGTACATTTGGAGAAAGTAAATGAATAACCTCGTCAAACAATGAAGATGTTGGCAATTCCCTCGACTTCTCGAGTGATTGTTAGCAAATTTCATTTTTTCCGTCTTTAAATTTTTTCTATTTAAATGGGGTTCTTGAAGAAGTTAAATGATATTGGAGAATGTAAGTTCAAAGAGTATAAGAAGTTAAATGAATTGGAAGAAAATAAGAAATACAAAATTTTGAATTTGGAGAAAATGAAGGATAAATTCGGGTTTTACAATAATTGCCGAGTTGGAAGATTATAAAGTACACTTACCGAACAGACTTTTGACCGTTTTGGATGAAAAAAAGATTAAAGAATTGAATAAACATGATAAATTACACTTGGTTGTTACTGGAAAGAAGACTATTAAAGATAAAGACTGTGTTACTATCAATTTTGTAGAGTAGAAGATTTTTCGTTTATTCGTAGCAGACATTTCAAATAGATTGATTTGATAGCTCAAGAAAGTAGAAGCAAACAGCTATAGATTCGGGTAATTTTTTATTCGTGAGTTACTGTTTGATTTTACAGATTCGTTTATTGTCCTTAAACAGGAATTTCTATTGATTTTCGGTCGGCTCCGAAAGTGGTCTAGAATCGGCAGGTCTATATCTACTTATATATATATATATATATATATATATATATATATATATATATATATATATATATATATCCTAATATGTATGTACGTATTTATTTATCTCAAAACAATATTTATCATAAGCAAAATTTACAGATTTGACTGCTCAAAAATATATTTGGAATACGATTCATATCTACGAATTTTTATCGCCGAAATAGTTTCTGCGTTTTTCTCACTTGTAAAACTTGCACTTCAGATAGTGAATTGTGTAAGTATTTTGCTGAATACTATATTTTTTTCGAAATGAGATTATACACACATTTAATGCGAGGCACGTGTAGGGCCCTTTTAGTTAAATGTATGTTCAAACATCCTCCTAATCGTGAAAATTATGTTTAACTGTTCTGATCCTTAATCAGGAAATCTTTTTTATGTAATTTTATTTTTTAAAGTCTATCCTATGGGTTTTTTTAATTTTAACAAGGTAAAAGTACGCCACAACCCGTTAATACTGGTTTCAGTTAGGTTAAATGCATAACTTCACTTACGAGATATCCCGTAGAGAGAAAGAAATTCAGAAAACAACAATTAAAAGAGGTTGTTACGAAAATTACGCACCATATAGCTCATTATTGTAGAAATAAATTCCATGCAAAATTTAAAATATACATATAAAGTCTTTCTCGAAATATCTATCCTGATAATACATTAAAGTTTTTTTCTACACGGTTTTCTATCTGTATCCAAGTAATAAAAGTAAACACACTAAGTCACTATAAAAATATTTTCTTTTAGGAATTTTTACGTAACAGGTGTCATATATAACAAGGGTAAATATCTTAGAGTGATTCAAATATCCAATGAAATTTATTTATTCTGATATTTTCTCGTAGATATCATAGTCAACCAAGAGAGCAATAAAACATTTTGCAACTAACGCTCATACAAATCCCATGGAATGATGCGTACCATCATCTAATACAATGTTCCTCCTATATAAATTAAGCTACGTGAAAAATTTCATATAAGATTTGCTCTCTTCTAAATTTAGTGCGAATAGCCACAATAAAACACAGCCTACAAAATGTTGGTTAGTTGTTTTTAATTAGAGATACATAATCATATATTTATTTTTCATTCTTTCGAAGGATTTTAGTAATTCTATGTAATTTATATACAAAATATAGAATATTTATTTGTATTTCATAATAAACCAGACTTATAAAATGGAAAATAAAAAGCTTCTTGGGATCACTGGATAAAACGGTTGACCGTTATTATTATAGCAAATAATGAAGGAGCCATTATCTTTTGCCAGGATTTTAACATATTTCACGTGAAATAATTTAAGGGGGTTCGGTATGGCCTATCCTTCCCATGTTAATTTGGCCAATTTTATGTACCTTTTTCTCAGAAACCTTTAAAGCTATCATCATCAAACTTTAGGACACTACTATTTAGACCTTTGTTAAAATTTAGAGCGGAACAAAGTTAATTTTTTTAATAAAAATGTAAAATAGATTTTTATAATGTCTTCCGCTCTAAATGTGTGTACTGGCCTTAAGTACATGTGTATTTTTATTTATGTTAATCTGATCAGTGGATACTGAGAAAAAGGTACATAAGTGATAAAAAAGTTAATTTTCGGGAAATCGCAGCTAAAGGCAACACACATCAAAATAAGTGAATTCACTGACCTTTATTTAATATTAATGACATCCAGCTGCATAACTAGGGTTATCAGGATCCTCCGACTCTTCCCACTGATCTTCCAGCTCCCTCTTGGCATTTGAGCGAGCTTGCCTTGATTTTTTTGCGACTTCGGTAGTCATGCGTTGAGCTTTTTTTAAGCGAGCTATGTCCAGCTTTTTCATTGCTTCACAAAAATTATGTCCAACAGTCATTCCAAGATGTTGTAAAACCATACTTTTTTGCCATATTTCCTTTATTGAAGGAACTTATGGCATCATACACTCCTAAGTGCAAGGTGTGTATGCCAACAAAGACAGTTTTTGGCAGGCGAGACCAGATTACTTGGTTTACGGACTCATTTGGGTTTTGTGACTTACCGTGGAGACATTTACGAAGCAAATCAGGTGCACTTAGGTCTGTAAAAATAGGCTTTATCTTGTTCATGATGACAGCAGGAAGGTGAAAATGTTTGGAATGGTCATAAGTTTCATTACAAGCCATAGCCTTTTGGTACTTGCACCAACTTTCACTCCCTGTTGGCCAAAGTCCGTGTTGAGGATTTGTATTGCTGGATAGCAAATGGTAATACTCAGCCCAAACAGCTTTTCGCATGTCTTCTAAATTGCTTGCATTTCTTCGAATTGCTAGACCATAATATTTTTGTATGGCTAATATGGTAGCTTCAGTCAGTCTGTTCCGACCGCCTATTGTTTTTCCATCGGTTTATTTGTTTTTTCCCTCTTTTAATTTTAAATTCTTTAGGCGAGCCCCATGCGCTTCTGCACATGCCAACGCATTCTAGTTTTTTCACCAGGCAATTATCACCATAGGGCTTGCTTTCCACAACACTAAAAAACCCTTTCGAATCCCCATAACCTAAGTATTCAACGTAGCGAACATTGTAAGGTGGGTAGGGACCGATGGAAAATCGCACCGAGCTCCGACAACTTCCATGCCTCCGCTTACTCCCAGATAGTTTGCACTGCACTTATCACTATGTTGTCCAATTAATTTGTCTTTACAACGACAATACTTAGATAAAAATCTCTGCATCAATTACCTTACCGGTATCCACAGATGTTGCAGTGATTATACCATTTTCTGATGTATGGCCTCGCTTTTGCCATGTCCCGTCTATGGCTACTATCAAATCCCTCCTACCTTCATTTATAATCACTGATTCTTCTACTGCTTCCTTCATAATCTTAAAACAAACATCTTCAGTCACAGACCCTAACAGTTGTGTGTAATTCATAAACCGTGATGGAGGAGAGGGCAGATTTAGTACGCCACATAGTGTAGCGGCAGCCGTCTGGCCTCTGCCAATCGTACCATGCCATACACCAATCTTACATTTATGTCATATAATTTTGTATCATCATTAGGTCTATTTTGCAAGACTAAGGAGTTTTCATAAGAGGCCAGTGTCTTTTCATTGCAACCTTCACATGAAAAGTTCCCCGAGAAAAAAAGGCCTACACGATACTTGATTTTAAATCGATCGGTTGATGACACTGTTTGCATACTGCTATTTGAGAAATTACATTTATAAGTTTTTTAAAATCAACAATATCATTTTGGAAATTAGGCTCCTTATCAGTTATGTTTTTATAATTTTGACTGATACTACCTAGTTTCACTTTTGAAGCACTAACAACATCATCTGTGTCCTCATTATTCGGCGTAGGACTAGGCTCAGTTTCACTCTCAACTAACCTATCTTCCACAGTTTCTTCCAAAACAACACCACTACCACTGCTTTCACACTCTACAACTACTTTCTTTTTGTAAAACTCACTTTTTCTCTTCTTAAAAATTCTATTACTTCTAGGCATTTTAGAAATCAAAATGCGTTTCTACAAACAAAATAACAGTAACTACAATCCACCAAACAGAACTTGTTTTGTTTACAAACACAAAATTGGTTTATTGTAACTGAAGACAGTTATAGACAGCTGTATTTTTTGTTAGTAGACAAGGCAGGTGTACCAAACCATAAATCTAAATCATAGTTTGGGAAAGAATACAACTGTGTTTACTATAACAAATACTTCAGTTGCAATGGAAACACTAAATTGTTGGCACGTAGTATATTTTTCAAAATAAAAATAGTTTCCCATCATCGGATTTTAATAGTTTTTGCATTAAAATGTTCAGGAATTAGTCATAGAATAATAAAATATTAAAACACGAAAATTTATAAAAATTTCATTTTTTGGATAGGTAGCCTACCGAACCCCTTTAACTTAACAAATGCATACACGTGTTGAAAAGAGCGAGGTTTAAAACAGACGATGCTTTACTATCTAAACTAATAAATTATTGAATATTTATTCTCGTTTTAATATAGTTAAGAAGGCCATGTCACGTGGAAATAATTTTAACTTAACAAGTACCATACACTTGTTTGAAAAGAGCGAGGTTATGACAGACGATGCTTTACTATCTAAACTAATACATTATTGGATATATTCTCGTTTTAATATAGTTAAAGAAGGCCTTTAGCAGCGCTGATACATCACAAATATTGTTTATTAAATTTCGTTATTAAATATATATAATTATGTCCCATAAACTTGCAGAGAGGCTTTTAAATGTATTTATTTACTTAGTATGTTATGGTATATTAACATTGCCTTACAAACAGATTGGTGTAAATCCAAAACTTAATCTTTTCATGAATTCCATAATTCTCCTCTCCTTAAAGAGAGGTACCTATATAATAAACATTTTACCATTGACATTAGTTTATTTATTACAATACTTATTACAATACTTGTATGTTATTTTGAATACAATTATAAAGGATATATAAAAATATAAGATGGCATTCTGAGAGTTCAAAGCGATCTATGTATACACAATATTGATATTAAAAAACCGAATTTTAATATTTATGGTTGGTTGATGTTTTAAATATTTATTTATTTAGCAATATTTTAAATTAAAACTTTATTTTATTTTTATATAAAATTAGGCATTAAAAAATATGTAGAATTTATAACTTTATTTGTTGCAAATAAATCTAACTTGAATTTTATTTAAAGATTATTTAATACTCTCTCGTTTCTATATTTCTGTTTACTAATTTGAAGTTATTTCCATGTATAGTTAGATATGTAGGATATACGTGTGGTCATTTTTATTTCCGAGAGCAATGATTCCACTGATCATGTGATCTGTTCAATACTTGGCCTGCACATAATTATTTCAAAAAGGAAGCACATACTGAAATCTTCTTGTTTACTATTCAATCCACAAAAAAATAAAAGTTAACAATAAATCCAAATACAATTGCTTAAAACCGCTATTTATTTTTACGTATTATGATACTTTCTAGGGTAATGATATTATTTATTTAACCAAGCACATTTTTTAAAACTCAATATGAGGTATTTTATAAATAAAAAATTGGTATAAACGCTTTTCAAATAATTACTTCTTGTAATAGGATGGAAATGATAATCTGATTAACAGTTGTTACACCCTGCATAAGTATGATATATAGTTCATTCAATAACGCCAAAAAGGCTTCTATATCAATTTATTCAAAAGAACTGCAGTTCCGTTAATATAACGTTATTATTATTAAGTTAATTTAATATTAATAATTATAATATTCCTTATTATTATCAATTTAATGGAAGCACACTCACCAGGCAAATGAGAGATCCGGATTCGAGTCCCGGTGGAGCAAGTACTTTTTGTGATTCAATGTTCATTAAAAAATTAAATTAGGTTTATTGCCATTTAAAGAACTTTGATTAATGTAAATGTCGTTTTACAGGTATTTGGTTTGTCGATCATATGTTACTTTAGTTATTTAAAACGCATATCGGCCAGATACGGCCCGAATTAAAAAAAATTCCTATAATCGTAAAGAATAAGGGTTCTGTGGTGTAATGGTAGCACATTCACCAGGCAAGTGAGAGATCCGGGTTCGAGTCCCCGCGGAGCAAGTATTATTGTGATTTAATGTTTATTGAAATGTTTATATATAGTATATATATATATATATATATATATATATATTATATATATTTATATATATATATACATATAAGTAGATAGTAATATGGCGGTTTCTAGCGCACTTTTGGGTAGACAGAAAAATCAATGTAAAATACTGTCCATTGAACCATAAACAAATCTGAGAAATCACGAATGTAAAATAAACCGAATCTATAGCTGTTTTACTGTTCATTGTAGGCTTCTAATTTCTTAAGCTATTTTAATGAAAAAAATCCAGAAATCTTCGAAATCTTTATTCTACGAAGTTAATTGTAACACAGTCTTTATCTTTAATAGTCTTCTTTCCAGTAACAATCAAGTGTAATTTATCATTTTTATTCAATTCTTTAATCTTTTTTTCATCCAAAACAGTCAAAAATCTGTTCGGTAAGTGTACTTTATAATCTTCCAACTCGGCCAATTATTGTAAGCCCGAATTTTATCTTTCATTTTATCCAATGTCACAATTTTATGCTTCTTATTTTCTTCTAAATCAATCAATTGCTATATTTCTTTGAACTTTAAATCACCAACCTCATTTAATTCCTTTAGTAGCTCCATTTACATAAGAAAAAAATTATTGAAAAAATAGTATAAAGAATTTAAATTGCCCCCTACAAACCAATATAGTACTATTTTGTCCTATAATTATACTATTTTTTCAAAAATTTTAAGTCTTAGTTTACAGATTTTTCTATAATAAAATAGAAGAATCTACAGCTGTTTTACTACAATTTGTGCTGATTTGTGTCAAATTCTAGTAAAATTCTCCACTTTTCAAAGTCTGAGTTATACAAATTTCCCTATATAAATAGAAGAATCTAACGCTGTTTAAATCATAAATTCTGCTGATTTGTATCAAAATCTTTAAATTTTTCCTATATAAATAGAAACATTTAACGCTGTTTCTACATAAATTGTGCTAATTTTTATCAAATTTTGATAAAAATCCTTAGAAATCTACTGGAATTATTGCTATTTTTCAGCTTAATAAAAAGATATTTTACTAAATAGTAAAAACTTGGCACATTCAAATTTTCCCTATTTAAATGGAGAGGAAAAAGATAGAGTGCCCATACTGCAAAAAAGACATTTTTGAACATCACTTTACTCGACATTACAAGTCGAAAAATCATCTACAAAATAAAGATATTTATGAAAAAGAACTAAATTATTTGAGACTTGGGCTAAAGAAAATCAAATTGCCCGATCACCAAAAACATGTATAATATAGAAAAATTGCGGTGAACTAAAGAAAAATTTTAAGGAAAGTAAAAAAGATCTCAATCTATTTAAAGATGAAAAAATTCAATCAATCGCTGAAGAAATTGTCCATTGAAACAAACGATAAAACTAAGTCTGAAATGATCGAAGAAATTGACAAAACTCTGAATGAGAAACCCGAAAATATCATTGATGTAGAAGTTTTATCCTCAATACACGGTCTTTTTCAAGCAATACATTTTAACAAATTTAAACGATAATTCCATGTCAATTTACAAATATCTATCAATTATGCGCCCAGAAATTAAAAGTTTAATCGAAAAATTTCAAGAAACTGTGAAAAATAGTAAAGGATATCTCTCTTTGGAATGCGAATACGAAAGAACTTTAGTGAACGGTGAAACACAAACTTGTCCAATGTACTTTACTATAAAAGCAGACGAAATCTTTGACATAAACGACTTTATTACTAAGCAATTTAATAAATTAACACATCGAGAACAGACAAATCATCCAAATCGAGGTTCTGGATGGACATTAAAACGCTGTAAAACAACTGATTTGTGAGCCTTAATAAACACGAATTTATGATACGCAGGATCATATATCGATTTACCAAAGAAAATCAAAGATAAAAAGCTTGTATAAATATAAAAAATAAAGATGATTATTGCTTTATTTATTCTATCCGATGTGCTATTGAAAAACCCGAAAGAGACTGCGAAAGATCAAAACAATATGAAAAATTTGTAAATGACGAGATATTTTCAGGTTTCGAGTATCCAATGTCCTTAAAAGATATACAATTATTTGAGAAACGAAGTTACAATTCCAAGTACAAAATATCCAAAAATGTCTATCAATGTCTACAGTTTTGATGAAAGTAATTAAGGTTGTTCCATTACAAATTTCTGAAAAATACGACGCTGAGTTAAACATTGACTTATTGTATGTTAAACAAGAAGACAAATCTCATTATGTTTTGATAACCGATTTAAATAAGCTCGTGAGTTCTCAGTTATCTAAACACGAACATATAAAAATTGCTATGTAGAAGATGTTTAAGCCATTTCTACAAATCTGGAGATTTAGCAGAGCATTTGGAAATTTGTAAAATCACGAAGTTTGTAAGCCAATTATGCCATTTCCAGGTCAAACAACTAAATTTACTAATTATCAAAAGAAGTTTAGCCATCCGTACGTTATTTATATGGATTTTGAAAGCATATTAGAGAAGATTCCCACATGCAAAAACAATCCGCAAAAATCGATCACAACCAAGATTCAGAAGCACATTCCATATGGTTTTACTCTATATTTAGTGTCGAATGTGACCAATCGTATGTACAAGCCGATATGTTATCGAGCAAAAAATGAAGAAGATTTGCCAAAATGTTCCTGCAAAATTGTTTGAAGAACTTAATAAATTATCGAAATACATAGCTAAAAAGTATAATTCTAAGAATAAAATACCTATGAAATTGACCGAAGAAGAAGAAATTGCATATCAAAATTCAAATCTTTGCCATATTTGTGAATGTGAGGGTTTTGATAATCAAACAAGAAAAAAAGTACGAGATCATTGTCATTTAACAGGTAAATTTCGAGGTGCTGCTCATTTATCTTGTAACTTGAATCTCAAATTTCCTCAAAATATTCCCGTTTTCTGCCACAATATGTCATGTTACGATACTTCATTTGTACATAAAAGAGTTGGCAAGAACAGTATGGTAATGTTGATTTGATCGCAAACACAGATGAGAAATATATAAATTATTTTGTAAATTCTGGATATGGATATGAGTTTGAAGATGATAAACCAAGAAAGTTCATCAAATTTTCTTTCGTAGATACGTTCAGATTTATGGCATCGTCTATAGAAAAGTTAGCTAAAAACCTCAAAAAAGATGATTTCAAACATAACAAATCATTTTATACAAGATGGTCTGAACGCAATTCTAGATAGACAACCAAATGACGAAGGAAGAAATCTTTAAAATTCTATCTGGAAAAGGAATATTTCCCTATGAATTTATCGATAGTATTGGAAAAACTTGATTACACAGAAGAATTGAGAATTCAAGATTTCTATTCACTTTTGACAGACGAGAGCATATCTGAGAAAGATTTTCAACACTACTTAAATGTATGGAACAAATTAAAAGTAAAAAATCTAGGAAATTACTCCGATCTCTATAACATTCAAGATGTTCTATTGCTCGCTGATATCTTTGAAAATTTCAGAAACATTTGTTTGAATTGCTATAAGCTTGATCCAGCACACTATTTAACAGCTCCCAGTCTTGCTTGGGATGCTATGTTAAAATTAACGCAGAATAGAATTACAATTAATTAGTGATTATAACATGTATTTGATGATCGAAAAAGGTATTCGCGGAGGCATTTCTCAATGTATTAAACGATATGTGAAAGCAAATAACAAATATTTAAAAGATTTTGATAAGACAAAGCCCGAAAACTATTTGTTGTACGTCGATGCAAACAACCTTTATGGGTATGGACTTATGCAAAATTTACCATATAACGAAATCAAGTGGATGGATCCTAAAACGTATACAACAGCAGAATGGAAAGAAACAATTTTGGAACTCACTGGCGACGAAGATTATGGCTATATTCTCGAAGTCGATCTAGAATATCCGAAGAATTTACATGAAAATCATAAAAGATTTGCCTCTTGCTCCAGAACATTATAACAACAAACTTTGCACAACTCTACTGGATAAAACTGAATATGTTGTTCATTCGAGAAATTTGAAATTCTATCTGGAACAAGGAATGGTGTTAAAACATGTGAATAGAGTTATTGCATTCGATCAGAAGCCTTTTATGAAAGATTACATTGATTTTAATACTAGTATGAGAACCAAAGCTACAAGCGACTTTGAGAAAGATTTTTTACAAGCTGATGAACAACTCTGTTTTTGGAAAATCTATGGAAAATGTGAGAAACAGATGTGATATTAGACTAGGAAATGAAGAATTTTTCAATGAAACAAGCTAAGAAAACAAATTTCAAATGCTTTAAACATCTTTGACGACAACTGTATAGCGAGTCACATGTACAAACAAAAGGTTAAATTTAACAAACCGATTTACATAGGATTTTCAGTTCTCGACCTCTCAAAATTGCTAATGTACGAGTTTTATTACAACAAATTAAAGAAGTTTGATCCAGATTTGAATCTGTGTTACATGGACACAGACAGTTACTTCCTAGAATTGAAACGTGATCCTTACAAAAATTATTAAAGAAAATATAGATGATTTCGATACGAGCGATTATCCAAAAGATCATGAATGTTTCCACTACTAAAAATAAGAAGGTAATAGGGAAATTCAAAGACGAATTGAACGGCGAGATATTAGAAGAATTTTGTGGTTTAAGATCAAAGATGTACTCGTACAAATATCTAGACAAAAATCCAGTTAGGTGTAAAGGAATTAAGAGAAGCGTTGTAAATAAAACAATAAATATCGAAAACTTGAAGAGATGTTTGTTCGAAGATAAAGAAGAATTTAGGGAGATGACTGTAATAAAAAGCTATAAACATGAATTGTACACAGTTACCATAAACAAGCTGGCACTGAACGCTAAAGATGATAAGAGAATCGTTCTAGAAAATAAGATCGATACAGTACCCTTATGGCTATAAAAATGAAGCAAAATCTGATATATTAGATGAGTTTAATAAACTTGGAAACTTTGAAAATTGAGAAATAACCGGAAGTGTTTACGAATATGAATTGAGAAAGTCCAAAGCTGTAATTTTTTCTATATAAATGGAGGCCCAAAAGAAGTGTACAAAGTGTCAAGAATTTAAAGATTTTTGAAGAATTTTCTAAAAAATAAGAATACCAAAGATGGATTATACTATTATTGTAAAGATTGTAATTAAGAAATATAGAAAAGAATTATATGATAAAATGGGAAAATTATTCTTAGAAGAGAAAGAATGCACACGCTGTCAAATAGTTAAGAATATTTCTGAATTTAACAATTGGCCATTATAGTAAAGATAAAAAACAAGCATATTGTAAAGAATGTATTAGAGAAATCTTTGCTGGACCAGTTTCATTGCGTATGCGGAAGAGAAATTCAACAATTCTATAATCTTAAAAGACATTTACAAACAAACTATCATAATTCAAGATTTTAGTAAAATTTATTAACATTTTCATCGTGTAATTTAGATATTCTATAAATCATCAGTCGAGATTCTGCCATATTTGTAGTAAAATGATTTCCGTTGTATAAAATATTCAAAGATTCTTTCATTTGGTTATACAGATTGATAGAATTTGGTTCGTCATCAATGAACAAAATCTCTAATTCAGGATAATTTATTTTTAGATGTTTTAATCTTTTCGGTATTTCTCTCTTTTGAGCTCTGATAACGTAATAAGGCCATTCCCACATGTGATTCTTCTTAATTAAACACAAAAAACATGGTGTTTTTTCTTATCAAAATCTTTACATACCATATCTCTCTTCATTAATTCCATTCGCAATTCTTGATTCTCTATTTTCAAGGATTTCATTTGACCTGAAATTTGTAACTGTTTTTATTTCATCTTTTAACTGCTTATTTTCGTTTTTGAGTTTGTACTCACCAAATTTACGAATACTTGGTAAAACATCTCTCGTAACCCATTGTTGAAAGCTTTTTGCTTCTATTTTATGAGATCTTTAAAAATTAACGAATAAAGTCCTGATTCATTAATGAAAATAGTATCTTTGTGAATATTTGCGAGGTGGCCCTCGAGGGCTACCTTATCTTTTAGATAAAAGTATTGAGATTTGTCACCTTCATCGACATTATTTCTAATCGCTTTTTTCTGTATTGTTATATTCCAATATTTCTGCAACATCTTTAGCCTTAAACCAAAATTCATTATTTTCGTCAACAATTGTTAAAATTTCTTTATTATTGAATTTTAGTTGATTATTTCTTAGACCTATGACTGACTCCATTTAGATAGAAAAAAATTTAACAAGCAATTTTTATTTTGAGAGACCTGGTTTCATTAATAAAAACAGTACAGGGATGAAGATTGTTAAGGGGCCATTCGAATAGACCCTTGTTTTTTAAGTAAAAATATTGAATTTTGTCATCATCATCAACGTTTAATATGATTGCTTGTCTAGTGTTTTCATATTCTAATATTTCTGCAACATCTTTCGCCTTAAACCAAAATTCATTATTTTCGTCAACAATTGTAAAGATATGTTTGCTTTTAAATCTAAGTTGATTATTGAGCAGGTCTACAACTAATTCCATTAGATAGAAAAGAAATTTAACTAGTAATTTTTTATTTCAGTATAAAGTCCAGATTCATTAACGAAAACAGTGTTTATTTTGGAAGTTTGAAGGTAAGCTATTTATAGCCCCCCTTATATTTAGATTAAAATAGAAGTTTTTATCATCTTCGTCAACGTTTATTCTGATCGTTTGCATAGTATTTTCATATTCTAGAATTTTTGCTACGTCTTTAGCCTTAAACCAGATCACATTGTTTTCGTCATTGTTCATTGACGAAAACAATGTGATCTGGTTTAAGGCTAAAGACGTAGCAAAAATTCTAGAATATGAAAATACTATGCAAACGATCAGAATAAACGTTGACGAAGATGATAAAAACTTCTATTTTAATCTAAATATAAGGGGGGCTATAAATAGCTTACCTTCAAACTTCCAAAATAACACTGTTTTCGTTAATGAATCTAGGACTTTATACTGAAATAAAAATTACTAGTTAAATTTCTTTTCTATCTAATGGAATTAGTTGTAGACCTGCTCAATAATCAACTTAGATTTAAAAGCAAACATATCTTTACAATTGTTGACGAAAATAATGAATTTTGGTTTAAGGCGAAAGATGTTGCAGAAATATTGGAATATAACAATACAGAAAAAGCGATTAGAAATAATGTCGATGAAGGTGACAAATCTCAATACTTTTATCTAAAAGATAAGGTAGCCCTCGAGGGCCACCTCGCAAATATTCACAAAGATACTATTTTCATTAATGAATCAGGACTTTATTCGTTAATTTTAAGATGCTCATAAAATAGAAGCAAAAAGCTTTCAACAATGGGTTACGAGAGATGTTTTACCAAGTATTCGTAAATTTGGTGAGTACAAACTCAAAAACAAAAATAAGCAGTTAAAAGATGAAATAAAACAGTTACAAATTTCAGGTCAAATGGAAATCCTTGAAAATAGAGAATCAAGAATTGCGAATGGAATTAATGAAGAGAGATATGGTAGTAAAGATTTTGATAAGAAAAAACACCATGTTTTGTGTTAATTAAGAAGATTCACATGTGGGAATGGCCTTATTACGTTATCAGAGCTCAAAAGAGAGAAATACCGAAAAGATTAAAACATCTAAAAATAAATTATCCTGAATTAGAGATTTTGTTCATTGATGACGAACCAAATTCTATCAATCTGTATAACCAAATGAAAGAATCTTTGAATATTTTATACAACGGAAATCAATTTTACTACAAATATGGCAGAATCTCGACTGATTTATAGAATATCTAAATTACACGATGAAAATGTTAATAAATTTTACTAAAATCTTGAATTATGATAGTTTGTTTGTAAATGTCTTTAAGATTATAAATTGTTGAATTCTCTTTCCGCATACGCAATGAAAATGGTCCAAGCAAAGATTTCTCTAATACATTTCTTTACAATATGCTTGTTTTTTTATCTTTTACTATAAATGGCCAATTGTTTTTAAATATCAGAAATATATCTTAACATATTTTACAGGCGTGGTGCATTCCTTTTCTCTTCCAAGAATAATTTTTCCCATTTTATTCACTCTATTTAATTCTTTTCTATATTTTCATTATGTACAATCTTTACAATAATAAGTATAATCCATCTTTGGTATTCTTATTTTTTAGGGGAAAATTCTTCAAAATCTTTAAATTCTTGACACTTTGTAACACTCTCCTTTTGGGCCCTTGCCATTTATATGAGAAAAAAATTACAGCTTTGACTTTCTCAATTCATATTCGTAAGACACTTCCGGTTATTTCTCAATTTTCAAAGTTTCACAAGTTTATTAAAACTCATCTAATTATATTCAGATTTTGGCTTCATTTTTATAGCCCATTAAGGTACTGTATCGATTCTTATTTTCTAGAACGGATTCTCTTATCATCTTTAGCTGTTCAGTCATGTGCCAGCTTCGAGTGTTTATGAGTAAACCTTATGTACAAATTTCAATGTGTTATAGCTTTTTTATTACAGTCATCTCCCTAAATTCTTCTTTTATCTTCGGAACAAACATCTCTTCAAGTTTTTCGATATTTATTGGTTTTATTTACATAACGCTTCTCTTAATTGCCGTTTACACCTAACTGGTTTTTTTGTTTTTGGGGT
>NW_025778787.1:0-45000 GCF_021130785.1 Homalodisca vitripennis
AAAGAAGATCGGTCCCAAGGGACTGAACTCTTGGTGGAGACGCCCCACTATTAATCTTGATTTAAATTCTGTCCTGATACGTCTATCGTTTATTTTTTGCAAATGTGAATGTTAAAATACTTATGCAGGCCAGCTTTTTCATTATGATGAAACCTCTTGCTTCTGTGTTACTTGATATCATTCTTTAGTACCCTACCTGCGGGCCGACACCTATGGATTCACGTATCCTGACGATCCACAAACCCCAGATGTGTGGCAGGGTCGGGAAGTCTGGCAACTGTTATTATCTTGATATCCGCGGCACGAGGTTGTAGAGCGGAGAGCGGACTGCGTGTCACCAGTAACAACCCCGCCGACAGAAGCACATTTTCCTGTTCCCGTGACCACCCCTCGAGCTGTGTTACGTCACTGAGCACGGATTTTGAATTTGTGCCACTGCATTTTGGGATGTCGACTCTGTGAGGGTAACATTCTGGACAATATTCGTGGCCGGAGAACGTTCAACAAATCAGCTGAAAGGTGCCAGAACCTGATTTCGGCTTTGTTGATGGGAAAAGTTCTCAGGGGTTGTTAATTGATGTCGGTTTTGGTTACTAACCGGATAGTTATTTTGCAAACCGTCAATTGTAATCCGAGGCAGAGTATTTTATTGGGGCGCTAAGACAAAAAACCATGTAATATCAATTGTGATGTTGCTCATCGCGCCATATTTGTTTGTTTTGACTTGATTACTAAATGCAGATATTATAATTATTATATAAGGGTTATGATAATATATATATATACTATATATATATATATATAAACTTGTTTCGATTAAATAATTATCACCTTGTTTACTTTTGAGGAGGTAAACTACACACAAATTTGGAAACTAACATCTAGTGTGTATTGAGATACTCAATTATCTACTACAACAAGATCATTCTGTACAATAATGCCTGTAAACCGTGATTACTCAGAAAAACTAATATACTTATTCTGCTTGTTTTATTTTAGTATTTCTCACAATCTTTAATGACCATACATCACTGTTCTAATCAATGCAATTTTTATGAACGGGAGGGTCACTAGATTTATTCAAATTGCCTTTATCAGACCAATTGCATACAAACAACCCTCTATCGGTTGGAGGAGCAGATACTTTATAAATGACCTGCTTGATCATTTGTCCCCAATTTGTTTATATTTATGTTTGAAATAACACTGAGGGGGTGTAATCGGATTATTACTGATCCGTTCTGGTCTAGGCCTCTACAAATAAAAATATTTCAATGTTTTCTCCTTGTTTAATATGGAAATGCCCTTCTTCGACAATATCTGGAATACTAATGAAACCGCAATCGTTTAAGTTTGACGTCAAGTTATAGTTTTAATTTTAGTCAGGTTAAGTGTAAGAAAAGGATGATTTGCTGACTAACTTCGTGGCCTGTGTCATGATAAAAAGTTCAATGCAAAAACAATTAAATGAATCAAGATAATATTTTTTTGCTATGATTGGATCAATGAATGTGGCGATCTTATAGTATCTTTGTGTTTGTACATTGTGGGTTGAAAAGGTATATTTTGTTGAGTCGACATGAGTAAGAGTCAACACACACAATCTAGCAAAAATGCGCTATTGCACAGAGCATCACACAACTATACAAAATAATATTCAAAACAAATTCTATTTCATAAGTCATTAGCTTTGCTCATGGCCAACCGTAATCTTCATTGTTACCAAATTATTTGATGTTAAAGTTTGAATTATAAATAAACATTATTTCTTTGTGATATTTATAGTTTTTATTGTTAAAAAATTTAAAGTTTTTCAGTGAGTTTAAGTACTACTCTTTTTATTAATTATAAGAAGGGAAATTGAAAAGGGGTTTTGAAGTGGGTAAGTTTTTTGTACAGTTTAAGTGGTATTGGAGAGTTTAAAAATGTTCAAATTTCGCGGTGGCAAATTAAGACTCTTTTCAGTCCTCTATAAACCTTCGGATACAAACTTCGAATGTAAACTGACCTCTTGTATCATTCCGCCATCATTCCTTGCCAGATCCCCACGGTGCTTATTCAGTAGTTTCGGCGACGAGCGGTCGCCCTATTCCCTCGTATACTGGACCATCCTGGAGAATGTGCACGAAGCTATGGAAGTTGCCCCTGCAAGCTAACCCGTCCGGGGGGCGGAAGTGCAACACACGAGTGCAATCCATTTAGTACCGGGGTCCAGAACACGAGTGACACGAGTATCCTTTCTTTTCTGCAACTGCTGGTGTGTTGATTGCCTCTGACTAAACGATTCTTGGCTGCAGTCGCATCCGCCCGTATCTGGCAACCCGCTAACAAGAAAACAGTGAGTGCGTAAACAGCCTTGAGCAGCTGGCCGCTTGTGCATGAGACCACAGCTCCTGCCCGATCTTCAGAATTGGTGATGAGGAAGTCGGTTTTAACAATATCTGCCTCCCGCGTTAAATAAAAAGACAAACCTTAACAAAAGCACTTTTTCTCCCTGAAAACTAAAAGAAATACCTTAAAAACCATTTTTATTTTGAACTGCCTTTTTACGACATTTAATTACACTGTGAATGAAGCTGGAACTTTTCCTACATTTGCCATCGTTTCAGTGATACAAAACATCCTTAATACCATTGACGAAAACGATGGCAAATGCTTGGAAAAATTCTGTTTACCTCAACAATCCTTTCAATTGTGGAAAAACGGAACTTCAAATTAAATTTAAACTGGAAAATGTCCAAAAGTATTATTACTTATAAATAAGGTTATACTTTTTCAAATATGTTGAAAAGTTAAAATAGGTGCATCTTAACTTATACCTCAACCTAGTTAATCTTTAATCAACCAACAAA
This sequence comes from Homalodisca vitripennis, assembly GCF_021130785.1. Classification (NCBI taxonomy): domain Eukaryota; kingdom Metazoa; phylum Arthropoda; class Insecta; order Hemiptera; family Cicadellidae; genus Homalodisca; species Homalodisca vitripennis. The sequence continues at coordinate 2,853 of NW_025778787.1, forward strand.
ATAAAAGTGGTTTTCTGATGCCGTTAACCTTAAACAAGTAAAGGAAAATCTCTTGGGTAGGTAGGTAGTGTAGGTATAGGTATATTAGAAATATCTATCTCTTTTTTATTCTAATATTTAATTCTTCAATGTAGATATATTGTCCACGTGGGTTGTATTACCACGTTCAGGTAATTATGGTCCAAACAGATTCTGGAATTGTCATTTGGTCTGTTTCATTTTCTCTGAAACATAACACAGAAGTGTTACTCGAACGAAACAAACATATTTCATGAAGCTTGTGAAATATTGACTGAAAGAACAACATTCCTACTTGCATAACGTTCTGCTGGATTTACATTTACATGGGATTCTCTAGAGGGAAGTATCGAACTGCCTCGTTGTAATGACGTGCTCAAGAGTCGGTTGTCTTTATGTGCGTGTCGTCTCTAGGTTATGTTATAGGTATTGCACAATTGAATGGCTCGTGCGTCTGTTATGTCACTCTGGATGTAGGCGAGACGAACCGTAAACATGTCTTAGATAATAATAGAGATCCTTACACCTTGGCGTCAAGGATACTGTGAAGCTCTCTCTGCAAGAGACAATGGTCCGAGCGTCACCTGGGCCGTAAATGGTCGCTGCAGTCAGTCCTGATGACCTTTTAATGGCACTCGGTTGTCAGGCCCTTGAACCAATCGTAATGGCCACTGTGAGAATGGGAACCCTCTTCGGAACCCCCATCGGTCGTGGAGTCTACTTGTTGCTATTCATCTTCAAGTATAATAGAAAACTATTCAAATCATATCAAGGGATGCTATTCATCCCTGTCTGCAGCACAGCAAGAGAGAAAATTAATTTTATTTTATTATATTTTTAACAAAATATGGCAAGGAACATCATTGAGCTGCTCTATAATTAACTAAACTTAGCATATACAATAATGACTTACCATCTAAATCTAAAATAGAGCCTCAAAGTGGAGCATGAAAAGAAATAGCTACTGTAAATTTCGACGAGTCAACAAAACGACAACAACAAAATATAAATAAAAAATATACAGAATACAGTATATAAATACGTATAAGGTCACATTAATTTGTGCAAACGCAGTTCTTAGCAAACACATCAATAACACTGTTAATAACATACAACCGAATACACACCAATACATCCAACAGATATCACTTAGTATAACCACCAGCAACAGTAGTATACAGTTGTAAGATAACGATTTACATTTTGAGCAAATTACCGTTTCTAAGGATGTTTTTTGTGATGTAGACTTTGTTCAGCGTGATTACGAAAGGACACCCTCAGTCATCCAACTTCCCTATGTGGGATGAGTGGGCGGAACTCCTTACTCCGCAAAGCTGTCGTAGATCTGGCAACCATCTAGTTCTAGTTAGAAAAGTCCAAAGAGCTTCCTTGAAACCCCCCAATGATAATTACACTAAGCGATCGAAGCATGGCACTCACTGTTATTAAATCCTTTACGTTCTAAGACGAGAAGATTCCTCAGCAGTCTTCAATTCAAGGCAACCGACACGAGACTGGATACCTTAATGTAAAATTTCCATTGTAGTTTATATTATTGTAAGAAGAAATTTGATTGAACTTGGACAAACTGAACCAGGGTTTCTTATGGATGTAGGGCCTACTCATTTAAAAGCTAATGGGCTTGAAGCATTGTCCTGTAACTCTATTCCAACTACTTGAAGTTGTGATTGTCGAGATAATTTGAGAATCTTGTTGATGTCCTAAAATTGGAGTCTAGATTGGACTTACTGACGAGCTACATAAATTCTTTATAAATATGAGCCCTTTCTTAAAAACTACCAGTTTATAGTAGAGAATTTATAGCATGACCGGTGACTTCGAGATGCGCCGTAGGCAAAGACGGAACTAAAGTGGTGGGGGGGTGGAGCGGCTCATTCTGTTGCCGTATTTAGCCTTGTGAACTTCGGTCTCCAGTCTTCTATACGTGCCGCCCAAGAAAACATTCGCTTGTGCCAATTCACGAGTTGTAATACAATTTGTGAATTAATTGCGTTGTGCTCAATACGTTTTAAGTAAAGAGTTTGAGATGGATCATAATGTAAAAAGTAAAATTGGAGGTAGAAAGGTTATAACACGGCCAAGCAAGAGAAGTACTTCCCATTTTATGAAACGGGAAGCAGAAACCAACACACTTATAAATTTGAAGAAAGTTCAACAGCGTGGTCGTAGAGGCAACTGGAATTTCTGAAAGTACGCTGAGACGAATTTTGAAGGAGGAAAAAAATAAGTCCAATTGGCAATTCTTTTAGTACGCCCAACAAAGTAAGAAAACGCAAACATACTAAAAGCAATCTGGACAATTTTGATTTGGGTGTAGTTCGAATAACAATAAATAATTTTCATCGAAAACGTGGTTTTGTTATGTTAACTATTGCGTGTGGATCGTTGGCGTTTATTGTTATTTTAAGTATACATCATTAAATTAACTTGATACAAGTTGGTAGATAAAACTGAGTTTTTTCTTTTTCTGTGTATATTGACAAATTAGTTTAACCAGTTTTATATTAATTTTTAATTTAGCAGCTAGGCTATGTCAATTGAAAATTTTGTAGTGTATAATTGTATGTACTATCGTAAATCCTGAAGCTTACACGGTTAGTATATGATAAATTGAATTTTAATGGCTAACAAAGCGTAACAATTACAATGCGTGAATTGTTGTCGTCGTTTGGAGATCAAGAATAATATACCCTTTTCCCCAATTTATGAGAGAACCCTTTCTTACCACCAGGTATCTCTACTTGCGAACTCATTAAGAAGGGTGAGCTATGAACACAATTTCGGCAGAAACATAGTCATTGTTAAGATCACGTACATCCGGTCCCAATATTTCCAAGATTTCCTTTATTGAATTCCCCATCATAAAAGTCCGTCGCCGTAACTTCAAAAGAGTTTAGGAATGTTCAAATATTCTCAAGGTCTCCTATATTAAATTGCCATCATAAAAGACCACCGTGGTAAAGAACATAAGGGTCTAGAAATGTTGGCAAACACTACAATATTCGGCTCCCGCCACCACTATGAGCCGGGAGCCGAAAACTCTCAGTAGGGTTAGTAGCACCACGATCTCCTCACGCCTGGAATTTAATGGGGTGATCAACCGAGACGGAGAGAAAGAGTGGGGATGGAGGGGCCCCTCCTGGCCAACTACAGATAGCTAGTGATGGGAGAATCGAATACTTTAAAGAATCGAATACAGTGAATTCGAATTCACCCCTGTATTCGAATATGTATTCGAATACTTTTGCTCAGCTGAGCGTTTCTAACAGGACAGGTCTAGAGACCTGTCTTACTTGTTTGTCACGAATTCATCACTGTATTCGAATATGTATTCGAATACTTTGGCTTTTTGGTGCCTCGTATAAACAAGTCATACCCATGATATACGAACTTTAGAAGAAATATCTTTGTTTACCTGCTACTTCAGTTCCGTCTGAAAGACTATTTTCCACAGCAGGTCCTGTCACTAATTACCGTAGAAATAGACTGAAAGCCAGAAAACCTCAATAATATTTTGTTTTTACACAACTATAATAAAATAAATATTCATATTTGTTTTAATTTGCTTAGAACTGTAACTCAGTTTATAATATATCATATATAAATTATTATATATATTTATAATATATCATATATTTTTAAATTTAATAATTATACAATTAATTATACTTTTTTAAGTATTAAAATTTGTAATTATATTTTTCAAATTATGAATCTCCCCTAAAATTATTAATTTCAAAGTCTCCATATATGTATTCATTTTAAACCTCATATGAATACGAATACAGCTCTTGGATATTTTATTTGAATACTATTTGTCAGAATAAACGAATACTCCAGGTTTGAATTCAATTCTTCCAGAGAAATTTGTATTCATTTCAAAAGTATTCGAATCCATTTTGATGTATTCGAATATGTGAATACTCTGGCTGTATTCGAATACTATTACGATTCTGTATTCGAATACTATTCGATTCTGTATTCGATTCTCCCATCACTACAGATAGCCCGTGTATTAGAATAGTGGAATGGGCAGTCCGCGCGTTCTCGCTCTGTACTCATCTGAATTTAATTTAGTTCACTAGCACCTGGCAAACCTATTAAAATGTATCACTGTATTTTCAAACCCCTTTCCGTAGTTTAGTACAGCATACATATATTTAAATTACATTTTCAAAGCTGGATGTTGCAGGATGCAGCTACAATTTAATTATTGCAGGCAATCAATGTGACAAGCCTCTTAAAATGTACCACTGTGTTTTTAGCTTCTACTCTGAATTAAACACATTTCAGTAATTTGGTACAACAACATATATATATATATATATATATATATATATATATATATATATATATATATACATATATATATATATATATATATATATATATATATATATATATATACATATATATATATATATATATATATATATATATATATATATATTACATTTTTAAAGCTGGATGCTGCAGGACTCAGCGCAATTAAATTTATTTCATTAAACCTTGATTTTACAACGTAATTAATGGCAGGCAATTACTCTTGTCTACATACAAATAAACCAATACAACGGAGTATCGAAAGACCCAAAAAGACGTAAGGAAGTCTAATGTAACAAAGTAACCTCGTTACATTCAGTGGCGTAGCTATAAAACAGACAGAGAAATATATTGCTATTGCTGTTAAGTTAAAATTTGATCGTAATAATTTGAGGTTACTAAAATATGAATACTTAAACAAAGTGTTTCCCAAATACTAAAGTTCTCAAAAGGAAATACGAATAAGATATCAAAGGACATGCCACAGAAAGGAGATATGAGTCAACCAACACTGCAACCCTGCACCTGGCGTAGAAACGCTGGCTTGACTTATCAACTATCCAGCCACTTCCGTTTCATCCCAAATTGGACTGGTCTTCCCTCCAAAATTATAAATAGCTCAGAACTAACAATCGATAATTTTCAGAACGTCTCATCGGACAGTAGCAGTGGTGTGGTGTGTGTACTACACACACACACACACACACACACACACACACACACACACACACACACACACACACACACACACACACACACACACACACACACACACACACACACACACACACAACACACACACACACACACACACACACACACACACACACACACACACACACACACATACACACACACACACACACACACGTTTCTTTTTTAATCTTTTTTAATACCCTTAGTTTATTACAGCTATTACATAACTCTTATTACAGATTTTGTAGTGTAATTATTAATTTATTTACTACCAATTAAGGACTCCACATTATAATATGTTGCTTTTGCCCTATTAATTTGAATATATTCCAATAGCACAAAAAAGATTATGACATTTTATTCGTTGTGCACCATCTCACATTTTGTAAAGTGTCTTTGGAGTTATAAAGAAAGTTCAATATTAATATAATTAATTCGATATAATTACTATGTTTTGCAGATATGTTCGTGTAAAGTGTCTTTGGAGTTATAAAGAAAGTTCTATATTAATAAAAATTAATTTCGATATAATTTCTATGTTTTGCAGATATGTTCGGATATAAAACGACTCATTAATTCGGATATAAAACGACTCATTAATTCGTAAGATAATAGAAATCAGAACCGTTCCGAACTGAGGTCGCTATCAGCCGCATGTACAGAGTTTGTCAGGAATTTTCGGGATTTATCGGTACTGCTCGGCTCTGTCCCCACTCTTTCTCTCCGCCTCGGTTGATCACCCCATTAAATTCCAGGCGTGAGGAGCTCGTTAGTAGCACCGTATTCACTCCCCTACTTTAAATTGTGCCCCCACGCGCTCAACTCCTCCACTCCTCACGCGCATATCCCACCGGTCATGTATATAACTTCCCTAGAGTACCTGCGTGTTTTTTAAAATTTATTATGTATAAGATAATAAATGCTTCTGCAAAATTTCAAGGCATTTGATGAATGGTGAGATTTAATATGTAGACATACTAAGTTAATTGAAGGTGTATACGTAGCTCACGCCATCTATGTTTTCAACACTTGGCTGAGCTTCAGCGAAGTCTATCACTCAGACGGCTACAGAATTTCACTTCTGCCTGTCTATATACAGGAAATCTCAAAAACTTATTGATCTGAGGAGTTTCAAATTTTACATGAATCTTCATTTCTACATTGATGAAATCAAATTCAATAATTGTGCATATCTATTATGTTTAGCTAAGAGATAGCGGAACTTATTATGCACAAGGATATCACGAGAAACCGATTGAGCTGTAGATTTAATATGTCAGATGGCAATTCTACATAGACAAGATCAGCTAAATGATGTGCATGTCTGCAATAGCTAAAGTATCTGTTATATATCCTTAGCGAAGGCAGTTTTGTGAGACGTAGTTTTGTGTGCTCATAGTACTTAGTTACATAATTAAGTGTTAAATGCTTAATCTTCAATAATCCATAGCAATAACATCTTCAGAGTAGCATTAACAGTTAATCTGTAGCAAAATCGTACAATTGATTAAGCTATATCTTTTTTACTCTGATTGCAACAAGTACTATTATTATAATAGAAGTAAATAGTGTTATTGCATTTACATCTATGGATGTTCCTGCACAACTCGAACATTATTATCGATTAATTTCCATTAAAAACGTTAAGATGTTTGTAAAATTATCTCGAAAATTTATCATTCCACCCGGGAAAGGCACTTATAGGTTTAAGGTTACCAGTTTATTGTCACCCTCTACACATATGAAATTTACTCCGTATGTTAGAGTATCCGGTTGGTAATTTTTAAGTTGAACCTGCACATTTCGATAGTTCGTGATTTTCAATCGGAAGATTCGGTTATTTTCCGTGTACTCGAGTAGTTTTCCTGATTAAAACCGCAAGTCGGACCTCGCCTTCGCTCGCAATCGGTTTACGCCGGCCAGGGTACTTAGCAGAGAAAGTGAGCCTGGATGTCAGAGTCGGAAGATTCGGTTATTTTCCGTGTACTCGAGTAGTTTCCTCATTAAGACGCAAGTCGGACCTCGCCTTGGCTCGCAATCGGTTTACGCCGGCCAGGGTACTTAGCAGAGAAAGTGAGCCTGGATGTCCCAGTCGGACGCAGAAGCCGATGCCGCTCCCTTTGTTCTGTGATTGATGAGTGGTCAGTGAAAGCCTAATGCGCCAAAGCCGCTGTTCTCTTCTGATCACCACTCCCCCGCTTAGCAATCCGCGAACTCCATCAGCTCGGTTCAAAGTACTTTTCTCCAGCTGGATTCGACTGTTCTTTTATCTCGTGTCACGATCACGATCATATGTCACGTGCCCTAATGGAAGTTCGTATTTCCGTCCATACCTTGGATGACAGGTAAAAACCATTGCTAATAGTTTGCGAGGGAGATAGAAACTCAGTGACAGTCGAAAACGCGAGTGTAGACTTGTATGCATGTAGGCTGTCGAAGGCAACACCATCGATAAGGTAAAGGTAAAATGTTAAAATTGACTACTGCAATTTAGCAGTTAAGTAATATTTACAAGTTAAGTAATTAAACGAGGTAGGAGTGTGCGTTTACTACATGTCGCGTAACAGGATTCGTTAAGGACAGAATGGGGGACATCCTCTACATGGTCATGCGGCTTAATGGAACACGATGTTGCCTTTTTAGAAACTGGTTGTTGTAAAATTCCAAGTCTATAGCTCAATTAGTTCTGGGGTTATCTCCCCTAGTGAAAAGCTTCGCTAACGCACAGCCAAATCTGTTAAGATTAATGCAACACTGCCGAACTCGATCATTCCCATAAAGAAATTTTAGTTTAACGCAAAATTTTACTGAGTGAAAAGCTTCGATAACGCACAGCCAAAGCTATTAAGAGTAATTCAACACTGCCGAACTCGAACTTTCCCATAAAGAAATTAAGTTTATTGCAAAATTTTAAGTCTATAATAGCTCAATTAGTTCTGGAGATATCACCCTGAGTGAAAAGCGTCGTTAACGCTCAGCCAAATCCTATTAATAGTAATATAACACTGCCGAACTCGATCTTTCCTATTAAAAAAGTCAGTTTAATGCAAAATTTCAAGTCTATAGCTCAGTTAGTTCTGGGGATATCCCCCGATTGAAGAGCTTCACTAACGTTCAGCCAAATGCTATTAAGAGTAATGCAACACTATCGAACTCGACCTTTCCTATGAATAAATTAAGTTTATTACACAGTTTCAAGTCTATAGCCCAAATTTGTTCTGGAAATATCCCTTATCTCTAATCGACAGGGCTGATGAGAATGAAGAAACCTCCAATGCCTGTATTGAGACCCAATGTTTTGAATGGGCATTTATCGAATGGGAGACTGCGATGATTATAAGAGACCATTTTTGAGCGCCTAAAATGAATCAGCATGAAGGCTTTAAGTGGCAAGTGGCGAAAGAGATTCCGTTTTTTCCCTCTTGGTGTCACAAGAGATGTTCGGCACAAATGAGTTTAATCGTAGGTTAAATCTTAGGAAAAGACCTTTCTCCACCGAATTTAGAAAATGACTACAAATCTCCGATTTAGCGATTTTTTTACCGTTGATTGGTATACCTAGGCCCATCTGTGCCGAAAGGATTGTGTAGATCCGACAGAGGACCTTAAGGTACTTTTGACTGTGCCAGATAAATTTTATCTCTTCAAGCATGATCAGTTCCCCGGAACTGATTCTTAGTAGTAAATTTGAGTAAACAGAATAAACTGATAAGTAGATTTAAAGCAGCAGATTATTGAATTAAAATAGTGTTGACAGCCAATTAGCAACACACCAAGATCCAATTACATTCATATTTTATTTTTTCAATGTTCTGAGGCTGATACAGTGAACCACATTACTTCACCTAGTGGAATATTAATATGCAAACAAGTGGAAGAGTCTTGGAGCAATAGGAAAAAATCTCAATAGTACTAAATGTTAATAAAACAATACTTTCCAATATGTTTTTTGGACGAGGCCTTTTGAGACCAAAGGTTTCATCATCAGGCGGCTAAAAAAAAAATAAATAAATAAATCATATTGGAAAGTATTGTTTTATTAACATTTAGTACTATTTAATAATGCGAACAAATCTTTTCTTCTTTGCAATCTAGATTACTAAAATACGTCAACAAACCACAACCAATACTTTGTCATTACTAGCTATAAAAGTACAGCTGGATCAGTAAAAGTAGTTCTAGGTTATTACATTCAATATCGGAACATTGATGACTAAATTCTGGAAAGTGGCTCCATTATCGTTATTTTATTATTTATGACAGCCATTAATTTTCCTCTCTCTAATTAAGATAATTAATGATTTTGACAAATACACAAAACCGGTTTTGCGAGTCTCCTCTCTCACATGAGTTAAATGTTTCAATAACCTCACTTCCTTTATGGTTCTTCTCTTACGCCGTTTTCTCCTCACAACTTTTAATATTATTTTAATAATGATTTTGTATTAATACTTTTTTTATTTTTTTTTTACAAAATTAATCGTGATAGGTTGTATTTTATAATCGAGTTATAGATTTAATAAAAATGTAAAAGTTTCAATTAAGGACAGAAACGGAATCTTTGTTTCTGTTAATCAATTGTAGAGAAAAAGGTTTCTACAAAATTCAGTAATCCACCAAAGATTTTAAGACTATATAAATTACTGAGAATTCCCTGCAGATAAATCTATTTAATGCTAAGAAGAACTCTCTTATATATTAAAACATTTATGTGAGCTTATACAGTGTACCTACACGTTTGACTATTTTTTTAACATTTTCTAAAAAACATACAATTTTGTAGCTGCCTGAGCTATTCGTGCGTTTTAATGTAAACAATTATTCCCATAGAATTAACATTGTAACTTTGGAAACCCGTGGGGCATATCCCTATAGCGGAATGTAAATCCTATTTTAAATTTGTAAACAGCGCATTCAAAGAGTTAGAGCTATTGGTTAAAACCAAATTGTTTATAAAATAATAGTTTTATACCTAAAGTCACTATATAAAGGTTAAAAAAAAAATAATAATATAGAATTAAATTACCAAGTTTGAAGTTTGATTGTGAAAACGGCCTTGCTTTTTTTGCTAGTTTTAACCATTACCTATAACATAATATTATAATATTGTAATCCATGAAAATTCTCTATTAAATAAGTTTTTTGGTCGAATTGTTTTTAAACAATATTTGTAAGGGAAATGAGTGGCTTGTTTCTTAATCTCCAAACATTATATATTTTTAACTGTTTATTTTCCTAACTGATTTAGAAAAACACACAACCGTTTTCAAACTGATTGATTTAAAAATATTTTTTTTATATATTGCTTTCAAAGAATTAGTTAAAAAAAGTGACAGAACATCACTGTTAGTGTATTTTTCATAAACATTGGATAATAATAACAAAAGTTTCTCAAACGCAAACAGATCACAACGCCATCCGACGGCCAGACCTAAGAACTACCATTACTAGCGCATCAGTAGCGAATTCTGTTGCCTGGTCCTAGTAACTAACCTCAGTGAGATATTTGTAATTGGATTGTTTTTGTTTCCATCGTTTCTTTGAAAAGTCACAAACTGTAATAATAATTTATTAATATCTTTGTGACCTACTATTTTATTTCTTCCAAATAAAAAAAGAAGCAATAATATGTTTGGAAAAACGATTGAAATTAACTACATAATATTATAGTTGCTTTAACATATGGTTAAAATAACGATTCAATTTAATTTAATTTAATAAAATAACGATTCAACCGAATAAACCTTTTTTATTAAATTGATTGAGTTTAATTTATCATTGAGAAACTCTTAGAAATTATTAAACTCAGAGCAAAATGAAATTAGGTATGGCTATCAATTCCACACACATATTTTTGCTAAGTTTTTAGCAAAAGACCTTTTTAGGCAGAAGAACCAATATTTACCTTGAAAACTAAAAAAATCGAATAATTCTTAAACTGAGAACAATGAACAAAAGACAAATAGTAGTAAAGAAATAAGCTCGTGGATATTGTTGATATAGAGAGCTGCTCGTAGTCGGACTGCTCTGGTATCCAATAGGGTGCGATGTGTCACGACCTTTGGATACTGTGCATGTACGGAGGGATGATCGAAGGGTCGACTGGGATCCGCTACGAAGATGTGAAGGTCTGGCGGATTATAATTTGCAATTTAATTAAATGTCAGTTTTAGAGAAGAGGACGCACAAATATGTAATGGCTAATACCAAAATGCAATCGAATTCTAACAAATTTTTGATATGCAAACTGTAGGAAAGGTAAGCTCTAGGATATAAATTGAATTCGTTAATCAGGATGAAAAAAGTACTGTGTCTTGAAGTTATATGATCAGAAAGTGTAATACTTTTGTCAGCTGGTGATTGTTAATCATTCTATTAAAGTATTTAGAAACGAAATAAAGTATGATTCTGATATTGTATGGATAAGTCTGTAATGCACGAATAATTACTATCGAAACTGACTTCAAATACAATGATTATTCTTAAATGTATGGTACTTGATCGGTTAGTAACATTTTGTGAGTTATAAATAAATAGTTTAAAAGTAAGTAAAATAGTTTTACAATAATATTAAATATATCTCCTTTCATTGAATGACCGTAGATATTTTTGTTTTTTTTTTTGTTTTTTTTTTAATACATTTTTCGAGTATAATTGAATGTGATACTATACGTTTTGATCATCATAAAGTGAGATTTTAGTTGAATGTATTCACCGCGGTCTGACGAAAGCTTTTGAATGAATTAGAATTGTCAGTTAGTTTGTACGTATTCTGTTGAATCGCATAATTAAATTAGTTTATTTTTTATAAAGTTGAAAATTAAAATGAAACCTAAGGTGATAGTGGGAACTAAAGCAAAAAGAGTTTTGTTGAATTCTTTTTATTAATTTCAACCAATTTTACTCTTATTTTAATCGAAATTTTGGCGATCGTAATGCACCAAAATATTTTTGTGAATTTAGCAACATTTTACGTGAATCTGTAATTTCTTTATTAACTGCTTGTTTAGGGAATCTATATGCTAAGCTTATGATTTGTTGTATGAAGGATAATATTTCATGAAATATGGTGAATCAAGTTTAGTTTGGTTACATGAATCGTTTATCCGATAACAATAAACACTAGTGCTAATTTATCATTTGCAGTATTTTTCGCAGGACCTTTAATATTGCAGAAGTGTAATATTTTAGGTAAGTTCACTAATAACAAACCGTTACACCATTTTAATTTAGATGAAATAGAAAATATTTTGCAGAAATAGGCCGTACAAATTGAGGTCTCGCAACACATGGTTACCTGCTATAAAATTCCATAAAGTAAAACGCGTAATCGGAAGGCGTAGCTTTTCATACTTCGGTCCAAAATTGTGCAACGTTGATGTAAAAAACCTGTACATCAAGATCTAAACTTAATACATTTGTAAAAAAGGTTAGTGCTTTTAACTTAATTTTACAAATTTTATTATAATAGTTTAAATAACATTATATTAATCTAGATAAGTGAGTATTTGTAAATAAAATGAATAGCGTTAAGAACGCATACGTTTTTCATGTTATAATTTTCTTTTGTCACACTGAACTTTTATCTTGTACTTAGTTTTTATTTAGACAGTCAATTGACTTGAGTTGTTCTGGCAAACAGTACATGACTGAGAAACGCTTGCAAATAAAGACATTATTTATTTATTATTATTTTTTTCATTTATAACCTATTACATGAAACGTATCTACTGTGTGAGGCGCCATGGTGCGCGTACTGTGTTGTTAACAATAAATACTGTACTTATCACTTAGTTAAGATCATCAGTGAATGTTGAAACTCAACGTTGAACATAATTGTTTACTTACATTTCAAACTTTTTATTGATATTTGGCCAGCGTAAATCCCTTATTACTAAATACCAACTTGTGACGAATGATTAAATGATAAACTAAACACCCTAAAATTTACTAAAACGGACAGTGTAGGTAAACTATGAAACGTTAATTTATCTCAAATGACATTATTCCTATTTTGACCGTATCACACATGTGTAATAGTTATATTAGTACTAGACAACTACGTAAAGAAACTAGAAGTTGCCAACTAACGGTCTTTAAGGGTAAAATAGTTACTGGGCGATGATGTCACATTTATTTACGTGCCTGGTGGCTGGTTGTATGATATATGAAAATATAACATATAATTTAAATCTGTTTGAAAAACCCTCAATCTCATTTCAGTATACATTAAAACTACTGACTGGCGAGGCTGACGGTCGACGCCTTTCTTAGAGGACTTTAATACTCTATTGATTAAAAAATAAAATTGAAGGCTCAAAAAATACAAAATAGCTTAACTCACTGGACGATAAAATCGTCATATTTGTTTGATATTAAAGATATCTTTTTAGATTTCTAAGGCTAGAGCTCAAAACGTTCGGCTGTTATCGATTGGGCGCTGGCATACAGGTAAATGTTTTTCCCCGAACAACTCGCGGGAAGATTTTTAGCTTCTGCTGCGCAATTAGTGCCATAGAGAGATACGACCAATCCAACACTCAATCTTATGGGAACCAACTGAAATAGAAATTTAATGCAGTCCATAATTATTCAGTTCTATTGATTTCGTGCAAGAAGTCGGCTAGAGCAGACCGGTTAGAGAATCAATCTGTGTGGAAAGCCAACAAAAACTAGGAAAGTTATGCAGATGCAGTACCGAGAATTGTGGAATGTGCTCGCGGCTGTTGACAGGATTGAGCTCATACAGTCATGACCGTGTGATCCTGCGAGTACCTACCACTTCACTTTCCCTAACTGATAGCATTGGTCGGTGCAAAGCTGAGCTAGGAAAGTTATGCAGATGCAGTACCGGATATTGTGGAATGTGCTCGCGGCTGTTGACAGGATTGAGCTCATACAGTAATTACCGTGTGATCCTGCGAGTACCTACCACTTCACTTTCCCTAACTGATAGCATTGGTCGGTGCAAAGCTGAGCTAGGAAAGTTATGCAGATGCAGTACCGAGATATTGTGTAATGTGCTCGCGGCTGTTGACAGGATTGAGCTCATACAGTAATTACCGTGTGATCCTGCGAGTACCTACCACTTCACTTTCCCTAACTGATAGCATTGGTCGGTGCAAAGCTGAGCTAGGAAAGTTATGCAGATGCAGTACCGGATATTGTGGAATGTGCTCGCGGCTGTTGACAGGATTGAGCTCATACAGTAATTACCGTGTGATCCTGCGAGTACCTACCACTTCACTTTCCCTAACTGATAGCATTGGTCGGTGCAACGCTGAGCTAGGAATGTTATGCAGATGCAGTACCGAGAATTGTGGAATGTGCTCGCGGCTGTTGACAGGATTGAGCTCATACAGTAATGACCGTGTGATCCTGCGAGGACCTACCACTTCACTTTCCCTAACTGATAGCATTGGTCGGTGCAAAGCTGAGCTAGGAAAGTTATGCAGATGCAGTACCGAGATATTGTGGAATGTGCTCGCGGCTGTTGACAGGATTGAGCTCATACAGTAATTACCGTGTGATCCTGCGAGTACCTACCACTTCTCTTTCCCTAACTGATAGCATAGGTCGGTACAAAGCTGAGCTAGGAAAGCTATGCAGATGCAGTATCGGATATTGTGGAATGTGCTCGCGGCCGTTGACAGGATTGAGCTCATACAGTAATTACCGTGTGATCCTGCCAGAACCTACCACTTCATTTTCCCTAACTGATAGCATTAGTCGGTGCAAAGCTGAGCTAGGAAAGTTGAGCAGATGCAGTACCGGATATTGTGGAATGTGGTCGCGGCTGTTGACAGGATTGAGCTCATAAAGTAATTACCGTGTGATCCTGCGAGTACCTACCACTTCACCTTCCCTAACTGATAGCATTGGCCGGTACAAAGCTGAGCTAGGAAAGCTATGCAGATGCAGTACCGGATATTGTGGAATGTGCTCGCGGCTGTTGACAGGATTGAGCTCATACAGTAATTACCGTGTGATCCTGCGAGTACCTACCACTTCACTTTCCCTAACTGATAGCATTGGCCGGTACAAAGCTGAGCTAGGATAGCTATGCAGATGCAGTACCGGATATTGTGGAATGTGCTCGCGGCTGTTGACAGGATTGAGCTCATACAGTAATTACCGTGTGATCCTGCGAGTACCTACCACTTCACTTTCCCTAACTGATAGCATTGGCCGGCGACCAAATGGGTTGTCAGGAAACTTGAACTTGGTATTAACGTCTCGTGGATATTGAACAATAACTATTATTGTTGTCCAGTTAAAAGGTTGCTGAGTTAGTACACCTATTCGATGTTCAATGGGCTGAATAAACATCATTATTACTCTCTGCTTGGTACTCGCAATAAGGTTGGGAATAGAAATCTAGTCCATATATGAGCGGTTCTTTATCCAAATACGACTACGTACTTAATTTGGTTCAAGCAGAGTTTTATTGTGTTGTTATCTAAGTTGCAATGGACATATGTAAGTTTTACTAATCTTTAAATCTGGAGACTCTTACATAATTATATTCAGTGCAATTTTTTGGAGTTTACAAAATTACGATATTTTAGATAGATGGTATATTAAAGTAAAAGATGGTATATCTTAGACAAAACCAATTTTTTAAGTATTGACGGTCTATTTTGTGTCACTCTGAATCGGAAAATTTATTTTCATGGGCGTACCTGCTGCAGATTAGTACCACATTTTACAAAATAAATTTAACTATTTCAACTTAAATAATCCACTAGTGTTTAAAAATGGAAAATCCTTTACCGAATTAACACAATTAATTAGTTTGATTTTATCATTAAGAATTTATAGTTAATGAACAAAATTGTGAATTTGTACATGCAGTGTACTCGACATTGGTTTCCTTTGACATTGCGGGACATTGGTCGAAGGAAAAAAGGGGGATCTGGAACTAACATGATTCAGCGAACCATTCACTCCGTGAGTATAATTTGAGAAAACAAGCGAGCGCAGTGAGTTCGTGACCATAGCAAGTGGAATCACAAAACAATACACCAGACACTAAATTAAATGTTTTATGACAGATACTCTTCCAAGGGAAATCGCGGCCATTCTTAATACTGATTGGTACGGCATAGATTATGTTATAAATACTGATATAATGCCTAGACTGGTCCAAGGAAATACGATGATAAAGCGAACAAGGATTGGGAAGAAAAAACATAAACTGTATTGATAAACTGTATTGAAACAGGTTAACACGTATTCATACCTTCGAAAACGAGAACTGAAGCTACAAAAGGAGGGAGCAAGATGGGTTGCCCACAAGTATCATACAATTCCTATTACGGAATTAAAATTATTGGGGTAGTTTGAAAAGTTCTTACAAACGTTTTTACGAAGAAAAGAATTAGTTTCTTGGAACATTTTTGAATTCGAGAAAATAATGATAACACTTATGAAAAATAATCCAAATTTAATTGTCATTGTCAGCTGAAGTTCAAACATTTGTTTACGTTTTAATTTTTGAAAATATTAATGTAGGTATAGTGATTGACCACTAGTGTAACGCAAAGATCAAATACAAACTATTTGAGTTTTACTACAAATTACGCCGATAGAGATTTGAAAATATTTCATCTATTGGAAATACTATTTGAACAGTGGTTTATAACACCTTAATGAAGAAAGCTGTGGATGTTTGCACATAAGGTGTCCGAAACTGGTTTGCTTCCTTGACATTGTGATATAACATTTTAACAGTAGCCTTTTTAGAATCGATTGAAGTGAAACGACCTTGAGTATTTTTCCAAAATACCCATGTGAAACCTCATGCACTTTACTACCTACTTTTATCATAGCGTTATGGTGGATGACTCTTTTTAAATATTTAATTAATATGCATCCAAATTCTTTTTTTATTTGTATACTTTTGAATGTACAAACAAACAAAAATTGCGTTTTTCTTGGATACCCTCGCCGTTTGTCTTGCTAAGAATACGCCATTCCATATTATGTTAAAGTGTATAATTTTTTTATAAAATCAATAAATCCAACAACATAATCTAATTATTATTTAGTCGGGTTGATAATATTCATTGGCCCTTCTGATTAACCCTTCGTAAATAATTGCTTTTATAATTCCACATGAACTTTTAGGAATCTGAAGCATAATTTTGGTACATCAGCCTCAAAGACGAACTATTGAAGACAAGGATGTGAACGTTGAACAGCATGTACGTACACGAAGGATGACTGACTGGAGTGGTAACGTGTTCTTATAATGTCCTTAAGAATAAAAAACACTTTCCATTTTCCTAATTTATAGTTAATTTTAATACCTCTTAAGTTATGAATAAAAGTCATGTCACTCCTAGAAGCCATAGCACATGTATATACTGACCAGATTTCATATTTTCTTCAGCAGTTTTTATTGGGCCTAATTTTAAAATTGGACAAATTTTTTACATTAAATTTCTGTAATTCCTCTATGAGTGATCGAAAATTTCAACTTTTTCTGTCTTCTGGAAGGTTTTCAAGAATATGGAAGTAAAATAAAAATATTTTCTAAATAAAAATTGATTGCACCCATTAAGCAATAATTTATATTTATATACTTTGCTCCAATTGTAGAAGTCAGATAGAAGCGTCGTGAAATATTACCATTGACTATGAAAGCGATTTAGGGTATACGCAGTTTACAATGATATGACAAAACTTTTATCGAAAAGTTAGATCAAGTATATGTCACAAACCTATTATTTTACACCGTGAATTGCTCCTAATTTCTATGGAACAAATCACATTAAAAGAATATATCGTATGTTTTCCTTATGTTAAACTTGTTTATTT
The DNA here is from genome assembly GCF_021130785.1 of Homalodisca vitripennis. NCBI lineage: Eukaryota > Metazoa > Arthropoda > Insecta > Hemiptera > Cicadellidae > Homalodisca > Homalodisca vitripennis. The sequence goes on from NW_025778787.1 coordinate 20,733, forward strand.
TCTAATCTTGTTTCTTCGTTAACAACAACCATTCGACCAACGTTAATGCTGTGTTAATTTTCAATAATGTGCCTCATAATTTAGTGATTTCATCATATCTTTCATTTTATTAGAACTAATACTATAGTAGCCCGCACATAAGTAGTCCGATGGTGGGCGCTGCGTTTGAATCCTCCCTCCACACCCCGCGCCCAACACTGTTTGTTACCAATTCTACGTGCCTGGAAAATCAATGATCCGTCTCAACATATGTTACAATAAACAAAATAATCAGCTGTTATCGTGAACAAATTTGCGCACAATTAATTTCATTCACTTTTTCCAGACTTCGTGTATAAAAGGCAGACAGCTTATGACGGTAGTCACGTGATAGCGAGAACAGCTGGTAGACGATATGACATCATCGCCTCAAACGTCATCCAGATATGTTTGTGTCAGTTACAATAGTAAAAATCAATTTTAATCTGCATAAAAATGTTATAAGAATAATGTGGTTTTTATTTAATTTCAAGTCATAGTTTTTGTAACAAAATGTTAGTAACTTTATGTAGTGTTTTCAATTATTTATTTTTTGTTTGTTTACGACCAGTAATGTGAAGTTGTATATTGTATATTTATTGTATAGGTACGGTACCTCATATAGTACCCTAATATTATGAAGAATTTATAAAACGTTGTATAACCGAATCAAGGTCTAAATTCGACCTTATGTAAATTTAGGAAATTTTCTCCCCGCAAGTAGCAGATTAAGTACAGCGGCGTGTGTTTAAATGTGTGCGCGCGCTCGCGTGTGAGAAGCATCGCTAATGACTTCTATCCACAACGAACCCTCATTACGTTAACCGGGCCAGGGGTTATCTGGAGGCATGACGTCAACTGAGAAACAACCACTGTTCTATCAGACTTTTTATTGGCACTTTAGCAAAAAAATATCTTTTGGGCAATCGTTTTGTAAACAAGTCTGCAGCAATTGATAACTATGAATAGATTAGGTTATGGAATCTTTATAGATTGATTTTAAAAACAAAACAGCCTTGGTAAAAAAGGTGTACCACGTGAAAAAATAGTTCGAAAACATCGATGGACTTGATATTTTTTATATGTTTCTTATTTCACGTGTTGGATTAACTGCAGAGTAATAAATAAAAGAAAAAAGAAAATTTTATCGAGTGATAACTTTTAGTTGAGGATGCTGAAATAATGAGCATTTAAAGTTGTAATCTTGACAAACAAGATGAAATGCATGCCAGACTAAGCGTTTCACCTTAAATATGGGAATTTTAACAGTTCCAAACCTTTAAATTTTTTATATCTTTGATTACCTACATGAAATTTCGCAGAATAAAATATGTAAACAATTCCCATAAACTAAACAACACACACATAAAAATAGGTTTGCTATTTCCAATAGGCTAAACATTTAATGAGAAAATCCTAAATAAGCCTGTTTAAAGATTTTTAAAGATTGCCCATTGGAATTCAATCAATTGAAAGGCCAAAGAAATTCGTATCCAGTTAAAAATTGTTTCTTCTGAAAAAATGTTTTTATAGTTTGAAAATGTTTTGAAGAAACTAACCAAGGTGCCACCATGCTCATGCTCCCTACAATCCTTCCACTGCAATAAGCTGGGAGAATAATGACCGATAAGGCATTTTGACAATTCCTACATCGCTCAGATCAATTGGACGCAAAAATCAAGCATCAGGTATTAGTAAGTATTAATTAGTAGTATCAGGTATAGTAAGTATCAAGTAGTAGTAAGTATCAACTATTAGTTTTTTTTAGTAGTGCTCTTTTTTATTTATTTTACATGGTACAACTTAAGCAATAAGAGAGATACAGTTATGGAACAAACTTTATTCAATTTATCATTTCAGAAACGATTAGAAAAAACTGCATTTCTGCGTCTCTAAATACCTCTTCTCAAACTCCCAGCAAATGATCATTCAATCTCGGGTACTAAATTGTGGGTTAAATCTTTTTTGGCCGTTACTCAGTAACGAAGCATTTCCGGACTTAAGAACCTTTTTTCATATTTTTTTATAGTACAACACGTTCAGAAAGTGCCGGTAACACTACCCGAATCACCCTGTATTGGACGCAATGTTTTTACACATGAGAACAATGAATTCAGTCACTTTGTGACAGACAGAAATCTAGACTTGCAGTACACCGATGTTCACAATTTTCTAAATCGATGTAGACATAGTAGAAGTAGAGTTTCACACCAAATTTAAAACCATCTAGGAATCAGGAGATGCGCCGTTAAACGATCATCCTTTTAAAATAAACGTTATCGTAAACGATACTTGGAAATCTACAAACTGTAGCCATACGGCTGAGCAAACTATATACACGGAGTTATATCCCTGTGTCCCAGTAACTCCCTGACCATATGGCAATAAATAGGAAACTACAATTGTAGTCATTAGGGAATATAATGAGGCTCAGGCCGTGACATAGTGCAGCGAATAACCTAACCGTAACAAGGTTAAGACTAGCTCAGAACTACATAACGCAAGTGTATAATCTCCCCTAATGGAAATTTGTTACAGTGTTACTGAAACGTTCTCAATGTTAAATCTACGTATTGTTGTGAAAGGCAGTCCATTTTCTTAAGCAATGTAACAGAGAACTGATATATTTATCACTGTGAAAATCTAATGTGATATTTAACTAAGACAGTATCGTTGTCTTCAAAAACAATTTTAAGATTGATCTATTTTTTGTCATGTCACAGATCTATAACTGATTTTGAGAGCCATTATTGTTATTGTTAATTGTATCATAGAAGCAGAATCCTTAAAGTTGACTTCAGTAATATCTTTATTTGTCTCATTTTGTAACTTTTTACACATTACAGCAGAAACTTATGCCTGATAAAAACGGCATTGTTGTTATCAATATAGTAATTCCCACTAACAGACAACCGAATAAAGGGTTTTGCGTATTTCGGATGTTAGGACCATTCAGCAGTGTAAATATCGATCTAACGATTCCTCTTTGTGCGAGCAGGAAGAACTTTTTTGTGTAAACTATTGTTCCAACCGTGACCAGCTGACCGGACCAACTATCTTCTTGGTTACATCTACCATCGTATCTACTATTGTGTCTATATGGTTGACTAATGTTTATATTTATATTTAGTTTATTTGGTAATAGTGACATGGCCTTGAAGTATTTTAGTAATTAAAATCAGTTTTACAACAAGGCTCATAACAAAGTGAAAAATAAATATTATTGATCAGTGCGAAATTCAGGATTTCATGAATTTGGTGTCATATTATTTCCTTGAACAGATGTCACAATGATCGAACGAGGACTGAACTTACCAATAATTACTTTCTTTCATGCAAACAAGAATTAAAAGAGTATATATATTCTGTCCCCTGCAATACCTTTTGTTGTATGAAAACATTATAAATTAGTTTTTTTTTCTATAAAAAGTGTTAGTTTTCACTGATTGTTGCAAAGTGATAAATTTTAGTAGGGGGAATTTTTACACGCATTTAAGCGTGCCTAGCACCGTTTTAGTGAATATTTTTCTTGAAATAATTATATATAAATGTATGGAAAAAACATTTTCGACGATGACATTAATGTTTCTACAAGTACTGACGTTATGTATATTCTGCATATTTCGTTAGCCGCAGAGACCGGGCTGAGCGGTGTCGTAGCCAATAGCAGGGGCGTGTTATTTAGGCCCTGTATTACGATTACAATGCCACATTTGCGTTTACATCTAAAGTTGTTTAATGTATGTTAATTGTATTTATCATTTATTGTCTCGCACAAAGTATTTTTATAACAAATCTAAAAACAATGCATATAACAAAACAGTTCAAACATACAATTTTATAATATATGAATAAAACCATATTTTGTTAAAAGCAAAATGAATTACTGTTCATGTGTTATAGTTTACAGTAGTTTGTAAAAAAGTTTATGTCTGATTAGCTATGCAAATTGTGTATATGTAAAAACGTGTTGATAGTGCCAAATTATGTGCCATAACAAATGAACCAAATTTCATATACCATACATTTTAGGGCGAAATAGAAAGCAATAATAGGTATTCCCCCGAAAGTAACAATACTTCAAGCAATAGTTTTCAGAAAAGGTTAAATGTAAAATAATCTATTGAATTAATTTGTATGTTTTCCACCATTCATTCACTATACTCGAATATACAATACACAGTAATGAATGGAACTATTGTTTAAAATGTGTATATATAACATCTTAATACTTTATTCAACTGTGAATAAAACTATTCAAGTGTTATGTCAATAAAGAAAATTAAAGTTTCAAATTCCCATCACGTGATGTTGGTCTAAAAATGTACATATTTATACATTCAGATTTATGGTTCCTCGTAGTATTATAATTCATTCAGACTTGTGCACTGTTTTCCCCAGGCAGAATTGTCACGTACTGAAACGGACGTACAGAAATATGTTAACCGAGTATGGAAGAACATGTACAGATGCCTTGTCCACAGAGCACTCCATTATAATAGAAGCAAGTAAATGAACGGTGAGAATACACGGTCGATTGCGGAATAGAGAAAGCATGGGAATTGTGAGGGCCCCGCAAATATCTGCACCGACCACGACAGAGTAGCCGGCAGACGGTCTGAACCACGACACAGAGCAATACTTTTCTTGCATCGACCCATGACCGTCAGTCCAAGTAGCAGGCAGAGGGTCTGAACCAGGATAGAGACAAATATTTTTTCATCCACCCGCGACCGTCAGTCCAAGTAGCCGACAGAGGGTCTGAACCAGGACACGGGCAAATATTCGTCTTGCACCGACCCGTGTCCGTCAGTCCAAGTAGCCGACAGAAGGTCTGAAACAGGGCACGGACAACTATTCGTCTTGCACCGACCCGTGTCCGTCAGTCAAAGTAGCCGACAGAAGGTCTGAACCAGGACACGGGCAAATATTCGTCTTGCACCGACCCGTGTCCGTCAGTCAAAGTAGCCGACAGAGGGTCTGAACCAGGACACGGGCAAATATTCGTCTTGCACCGACCCGTGTCCGTCAGTCCAAGTAGCCGACAGAAGGTCTGAACCAGGACACGGGCAAATATTCGTCTTGCACCGACCCGTGTCCGTCAGTCCAAGTAGCCGACAGAAGGTCTGAACCAGGGCACGGACAACTATTAGTCTTGCACCGACCCGTGTCCGTCAGTCCAAGTAGCCGACAGAAGGTCTGAACCAGGACACGGGCAAATATTCGTCTTGCGCCGACCCGTGTCCGTCAGTCAAAGTAGCCGACAGAAGGTCTGAACCAGGGCACGGACAACTATTCGTCTTGCACCGACCCGTGTCCGTCAGTCCAAGTAGCCGACAGAAGGTCTGAACCAGGACACGGGCAAATATTCGTCTTGCGCCGACCCATGTCCGTCAGTCACAGTAGCCGACAGAAGGTCTGAACCAGGGCACGGACAACTATTCGTCTTGCACCGACCCGTGTCCGTCAGTCCAAGTAGCCGACAGAAGGTCTGAACCAGGACACGGGCAAATATTCGTCTTGCACCGACCCGCGACCGTCACTCCAAGTAGCCGACAGAAGGTCTGAACCAGGGCACGGACAACTATTCGTCTTGCACCGACCCGTGTCCGTCAGTCCAAGTAGCCGACAGAAGGTCTGAACCAGGGAACGGACAACTATTCGTCTTGCACCGACCCGTGTCCGTCAGTCCAAGTAGCCGACAGAAGGTCTGAACCAGGACACGGGCAAATATTCGTCTTGCACCGACCCGTGTCCGTCAGTCCAAGTAGCCGACAGAAGGTCTGAACCAGGGCACGGACAACTATTCGTCTTGCACCGACCCGTGTCCGTCAGTCCAAGTAGCCGACAGAAGGTCTGAACCAGGACACGGGCAAATATTCGTCTTGCGCCGACCCGTGTCCGTCAGTCAAAGTAGCCGACAGAAGGTCTGAACCAGGGCACGGACAACTATTCGTCTTGCACCGACCCGTGTCCGTCAGTCCAAGTAGCCGACAGAAGGTCTGAACCAGGACATGGGCAAATATTCGTCTTGCGCCGACCCGTGTCCGTCAGTCAAAGTAGCCGACAGAAGGTCTGAACCAGGACACGGGCACATATTCGTCTTGCACCGACCCGCGACCGTCACTCCAAGTAGCCGACAGAAGGTCTGAACCAGGACACGGGCAAATATTCGTCTTGCAACCGACCCGTGTCCGTCAGTCCAAGTAGCCGACAGAAGGTCTGAACCAGGGCACGGACAACTATTCGTCTTGCACCGACCCGTGTCCGTCAGTCAAAGTAGCCGACAGAGGGTCTGAACCAGGGCCCGGACAAATATTCGTCTTGCACCGACCCGTGTCCGTCAGTCAAAGTAGCCGACAGAGGGTCTGAACCAGGGCCCGGACAAATATTCGTCTTGCACCGACCCGTGTCCGTCAGTCCAAGTAGCCGACAGAGGGTCTGAACCAGGGCCCGGACAAATATTCTTCTTGCACCGACCCGTGTCCGTCAGTCAAAGTAGCCGACAGAGGGTCTGAACCAGGGCCCGGACAAATATTCGTCTTGCACCGACCCGTGTCCGTCAGTCAAAGTAGCCGACAGAGGGTCTGAACCAGGGCCCGGACAAATATTCGTCTTGCGCCGACCCATGGCCGTCAGTCCAAGTAGCCGACAGAGGGTCTGAACCAGGGCTCGGACAGATATCCGTCTTGCACTGACCCGTGTCCGTCAGTCCGAGTAGTGGCAGAAGGTCTGAACCAAGCCCGGACATTGCACCATGACCTGGCGGGAGGAGAAGAGGTCAGATCGGGTCGTCTCAGACACGGTCGCCGGTCGCTTCAGGACTGGATGGTGTGCATTCCGCAGAACTGTTTCTCAACATTACTCATTGTTTTATAATATTCTAGAGAACACTACGAGGCTGTGGATCTTCTCAAATCGATTCTTCGAACTGTCCTTTCTAACTCTTCATTTGATCGCTTGTTATCTAACATAATTGTGCAGTGTATTTTGAAAAATATTTATGATATGCATGCTTTATTGATTTTTTTTATGATCCAAGTTAAACTTATCAATATTGTTAGAAAGTCGATCGTCTAGCTAGGGTTTCGAACCACTTTTGTGTTGATGTTCTAAAAATTCAACAATTATGAGTAATGCAAACATAATCTTATTCACTATATATTGTCAGTGTCAACAACGTTATTCCATCATGTAACACTATTTGTTTTCGGCGTTGACCCAAAAATAAAGTACCGTATTATAGATTACGAAATAAAAATAACAACACTATTACATTTATGTATTGTGGAATACGTTTGGACCACGTATACGACGAATATAAATACTAAATAATGAAGTGTAGGGGAACCAACATTTTTAATCTTGATCCAGTAAGTAACTCCTTGATCAGTTTTGGTATTCCCCAAGGATGGACATTGCACATGTTCACATTGTTTAATTTCTCCATGGGTACATTTACGAGTATATTACTAAATCAGTTATTTAATAATAAGTAATTTTAGCTCATTTTAACATATCATCAATAAAATTAATGCAGTTAATTATATTTGGATATTGATAATTATGCTAATGTATCACATTCCAAACACAATGGATGGATTTATTATTGGCATATTATTGTTTTTACTGATAACATGTGTTTTTATTTTTAATTACTAACCAATAAACGAAGAATCCCATTATAAAATCCAATAACAATTCAACTACATGTTAATTTAAAAATTACCTTTACCAAATAATATTTTAAAATAAGCAGGAAGAATCAGTTAGGTTACAAGAAATTTACTGAAATACAGTATTGAATTTTTGTAGATATTTGTTTTATTTCGTGTTCTTTTAACGGAATTTAAAGACTGCCATGGATTCTCCTGGATATTTATCTTGCCCTGTAGTGTAGGGAGGGATGGAGTAAAAATACATCCAGTAATTTGAAAATGTTTTGAACAACAGATTTATTTTTAAAGTGTTTTCATTGTTTACTTGTAAAAAGTTACATGTTGCCATATAAAGTTTGCAAGACGAAAGACCTAACCCAACGCAACAGAATTGATTAATCCTCATGACCCGCAAAGTCACCGACAGAACAGTAGGCGCCTTAGATTCTTCTTAAACAGTGATTTTTAATTTTTAACACGCAAGTCTAAGGGCAGCCTATTGAATAGTTTTACGCCAACCTCAGATGGCAGAGCTTCGTAAGCCTGGAACCTGTGCTGCGCAGATCTAAACACATCCCGCCCTCTCGTTTTGTACTCAAGAACATCCCTCCCCCGCGTTATCCTTGGTACTCTGTCACTCCTTAAATTCCACCACCATTGTGAAACCTGCATTCATTATTCATTCCAAAAAGTGGAGTTGTAACCATCATGACTTTGGCCCGTTTCGATCAGATCACTTTGTAACCCGATCCTAACGGCAGGTGTCAAGCACTGACACGAATGTCACACCAAGATAAAGCGAAGCGGAGGTCTTTGTGTTTTCTGCGAGGGCGTAGGCCCGGACAGATCAGCGGCTCTCTCCTCACAATGCCTTCGCAGCCAAAAGACAAGCGTCGGTAGTTAAACAAGGTCATAAAGAGGTCTCCAGTAAATCAGTCAGAGAAAGCTCATCCGCCATAAAACAGTCGGCAGTCAGCTGATAAACACGAGACAACACACACTGTGGCCAGCTGATCACGTTATCAGCTGTGTGGGGTCTTAGCCGAGCTATTTTTGGCGACCAAACAGTAGGCTATCTCTTTGGAAACTTGTGTTTGGCATCACTCGTGAACTTTTTCTTTTGTGTTTGTTTTCTTTTCCAGACGTTTTTTGCAATCTTTGTGAACTTAAAAAAAAATAATAATAACTTTGTAAGGTAACGTTTTGCTTTATACTGCCAACGAAGTTAGAGAAGGAAACAGGATTTTCCGGACATTTGTCATCAGTCAGTGAAACAAAAAAAGTAACACTAAGTTTCGAGATCTGCAATCTGACTCTTATGGTAAATAACTAACCTAAACACATAATTACAAACTAGGCTAAAATAAACAAATCATACCAGAGCGTTTGGCACGCTTAAGTCAGGAATCACAACCACCATGTTAGAGTTAGTAAAGTTAGTTGTTGTTAGTGTAGTGTTGTGTGTGAGTACACACAACATGAAGGAGGAATCAGATTGCAGATCTCGAAACGTAGTGTCACTGATTTTTTGTTTCACTGAACGATGGCAAATGTCCGGAAAATCCAGTTTCCTACACAATCCTTCCATCGTCAAAAATAAACTTCAAACAAAGAAGGCAAAGAAAATAAGTTTTAAAGTTATAAATTATTTGTTCAAAAACCATACATTAAATATTATTTTAAAAAACATATATGTTTTCGCAGCTATTTCTTAAATTTAAGAGCATCTTTAATAATTTAATCTTTAATACAGTGTAACACTATCAAATAAAGGGTGATTCAAAAAGAGCGCTGGTTCTGATTTGTCAAATTAAGATATTTATTTTAATAAAATAAAAAAACATCAACATGTTCATATAATCTTCCAACTTCTCGCATGAAAACATTTGTCATGCAAGAGACCTCCTTTCACGCTGCGTACGAAACAATTGTGTTGCTCCGTGACCGGTTCCAGGATCACGTCATTTCTTTGACTTCCGACCATCAATGACCACGAAGGTCATATGACTTAACGCCTTGTGACTTTCCTCTTTGGGGTTGTTTTTGTTCTCTTAGGTCAAGAAGCTTATAAATTGCACTTAGTCTCCTATAAGAATCTTAGCGCTGCTTCCGGAGTGACAGGATATTCAGGATGGGTAAGGTTAGGGAGTAAGGGCCGCGTCATATCGAGATCCATGAGGAAGAATTAGGGCACTAAATCTCAAAATCATGTCTCCCCGGAAGAAGGGGAGGCCAGCTCTGAACCAGCCTCTCTAGTCAAAGCGGGCAAGGGATGGCATAACCTTGTTGACCCTAGCTAGAACCTCTGAGGTTAGGGAACGAACTCCACCAACTCCAGTAGTCATCTCCCACAGTAGACTGGACCTATCAAATTTCCTATGAACCCCAGAATTTCGACATTTGCGGTTAGTGATGTGCCGCTCCTGGACATCCATAAGGTTGCCCAGATTTAAGTGACACATCGGTTTTTACTGTGCCCAATGGTAGGTTCAACTGGAAGGTATAAACTAGCCAGAAGTGATCCCTGCTGGGTAACCTTTGGGGTTAGATGAAGTCATTGGTGTATGCCAATAAACCCCGAAATATCAGGGACTTGAAGGAGGAAATTCGACATGTTGTCGGCGAAATGGAAGTGGAAACTTGTCGAGCAATCATAGTAAATTTCATTGACAGAGCTGTTGCGTGCCAACGAAGTAGAGGACCCCACATGTATCACATCATTTTTCATACGTTAAATCGGAAGGTTATATAAACGTGTTGATGTTTTATTTTTAGTTTTTTATTGAAATAAATTTCTTAATTCGATATATTCAAAAAGATTGAATCGCCTTTTACTAAATTAAGAATTCTAGAGTGGATGCACTACCAGGAAGACCCTCCAAGATGTAAAGGGGGTCCTGGAAAGTGGAACGTACCAATACGTAGGTTCTCAATATGGAATTTAATCCACCTTCCCTTTCGATCCCCAACCTTGGCTCGCTGTCCTTGCTTGCATTATCGCCTTGATCATTCCATAGTCGTTGCATACATAATAATCATTCACACGAGCCGAGTATGTTAAAGCATTCATGACGTAAAAGGATTGTTTTATATATTCGCGACTATATCACATGAATTCTAAATTTCTTTTTTTGCAGCTGTAAGAAAACGAAGAAGGCACTGATTTATAATTTTGGGTAAATGTTATACCGTTTCATACTAAAAATTGTATCATATATTCCCGAATAATCCTTCTATAGATTTGGAAGGTTTGTTTTGTTATAATAATCCAAGAAAATATAGTTCAGTTCAACAAGAGTGTAAAATATTCAATACAAACCTACTTAAAGCTACTATATTCTACACATAACGGAACTATGGTGGGAAGGGCTAGGGGCTATGGGGTGGAGTAAAAGACGCGGTTGCTCCACCGTGCTTTCAGATCGTGTTAGTCAATATCGTAGTGCGCTCAATTGGTCACCAGTTGAAACATTGAGAATGCCTCTTTACCTAGATTGCACTACGTTTTGTAGTCTGTGTGTCTCCGATGTTGAAAACGATGCGGGGAGTTCGTTTTGAGCATCTTTGTTCTTCGTTGCCGACTATTTTTGGATCCCTTCAGACGAACATGACTCCATATTTCAGAATTAAAGTCTGCAAACGCATCAGATTTCAGATGCTGCACTTAAGAGGAAGGTGAATTAGAGCAATTTAAACATGCTTTCATAAGGTCAGGATCCTTATTTTTGTAGTTTTTGACATACATACATGTTAATTTTCTGTTTACAGTACATTCCCCACTTTTGAGTTCTGTATGTGTAACAGGTATCAACCAAATGTAAGGAATGCTACAAGCACCAATGTTTCAGTTGACTAAAATCGGTTCTCAAGGCTACACAAATTTTTACGACAGCAAATAAATTTGCTCTATTTTGCAAGTTGAGCACATTTTAGGCCCCTTTCCTATTATTTTGTAAAAATGTTGGCTCTCCTAAGACCATGTAGGTGCCTAATAACAACACTATTTTCTTTGTGGTTACATTTTTGGCTGAAACGGATTTAATTTTGTTAGTTCAGGTCATTTTTGTTTGTAGTCCGGGAGTCGAGAGCTGATTTGCATTATAAAAACTCCTTAAAAAAAATAAATCACTCCTAAGATGCGCTCGTTTAGGCGAAGGTTTGAAATAGGAGGATATCAAACAGTTAAAAAAAATACAAACATAAATTATATTGATACTATATTAATGTAATGCACTTATAAGCAAGCACCTAAATAATACTTATATTAGCATCAACCAAAGAGACAGAAACTGTTATTACTTTTTTCAACAAAAGTCGATTTTTATCTCGCTGGCTGACAACGATGTAACATTTCCTGGTACCATTACAATTGTGTAATAATGTATGTTGTTCCATCTATATACTGTCTATACAATATCCATGGGAAATGTTTTAAGCAAACAATTTTCAAAAAATAAATAAGCTCCACGGGCAGCTTTCTGGTAAAGTTTGTACAGATATATTAGGGTTTTCTCACTACAATACTGGTACTCGTCTGGTTCTGTTTAGTTACAGATGGAACTGAGACAAGACATAACGTATGCAGAGTGTCAGATAAGGTGTTTTAAGTATAACGGTTAGAGCTACAAATAAAGAAACACAAAGAAACCCCCCAAATCACTACAAGGAATCTATTTAAATCGCTTTATCCAATTTAAGGAACAGAATGTGCCAAAACCGGAGGTCCCGGGTTCGAATCTCAAAATGTTCCAATGCGAACCTATCACATACGGCACGTTATGTGAAAACAAATGGAATTTGGCCGACCGTCGTTGATGCCTTTCACCCAGTAAGGTGGCAAAATATCTCTTTTGTTTGCTGGGTGATGTGATTGCCTGTCGTTGTATCTATCCCATTATAAAATGTGCTTTGACTTGAAAGTTTGCATTGAATCTCAGCGAAGACTGTTACACGATACGTGGTTTGGCGTACATCTACCCTATAAATATTTAGATAAAATATTAATTTATTTACTCCGGTAGTTCATAATAAATATTCTATTCCCTCATTAATGTCATTCGAATTGTTCAAATAGAATTCTACACCGTTTTACAGAATTGCAGTTTTTAATAATCCGTTTACGAGCAGATACACTGAGTTTTTGTACAGTAAAATCAAGTGCTTATCTATCAGCAAAATTACCGGGAGAAAGCAATGTGGGTGTTTGGCGGGGAGGGGCGGGGCGGGGCGGGTAGCGTAACGGAGAACATTACTGATCTCACGCTTTGTCTCACTTATTCAACACATCATCCTGTTGCCATAACCGCTCTTGGCTCTTCATCGCCGCACTAATGGCTGGCTGACTGCTGCAGTAGACTCCACCATGTCTCTCACAATCACGTTATCCACTTACATATCGAGGTCTCGTGTGATGTCTCCGCCTTCTGGATACTAGTCATTGGCTCTACATCGCCGCACTAATGGCTGGCTGACTGCTGCAGTAGACTCCACCATGTCTCTCACAATCACGTTATCACTTACATACCGAGGTCTCGTGTGATGTCTCCGCCTTCTGGATACTACAGCCATTGGCTCTACATTGCCGCACTAATGGCTGGCTGACTGCTGCAGTAGACTCCACCATGTCTCTCACAATCACGTTATCACTTACATACCGAGGTCTCGTGTGATGTCTCCGCCTTCTGGATACTACATCCATTGGCTCAACATCGCCGCACTAATGGCTGGCTGACTGCTGCAGTAGACTCCACCATGTCTCTCACAATCACGTTATCACTTACATATATCGAGGTCTCGTGTGATGTCTCCGCCTTCTGGATACTACATCCATTGGCTCAACATCGCCGCACTAATGGCTGGCTGACTGCTGCAGTAGACTCCACCATGTCTCTCACAATCACGTTATCACTTACATACCGAGGTCTCGTGTGATGTCTCCGCCTTCTGGATACTACAGCCATTGGCTATACATTGCCGCACTAATGGCTGGCTGACTGCTGCAGTAGACTCCACCATGTCTCTCACAATCACGTTATCACTTACATACCGAGGTCTTGTGTGATGTCTCCGCCTTCTGGATACTACAGCCATTGGCTCATTCATCGCCGCACTAATGGCTGGCTGACTGCTGCAGTAGACTCCACCATGTCTCTCACAATCACGTTATCACTTACATACCGAGGTCTCGTGTGATGTCTCCGCCTTCTGGATACTACATCCATTGGCTCAACATCGCCGCACTAATGGCTGGCTGACTGCTGCAGTAGACTCCACCATGTCTCTCACAATCACGTTATCACTTACATACCGAGGTCTCGTGTGATGTCTCCGCCTTCTGGATACTACAGCCATTGGCTCAACATCGCCGCACTAATGGCTGGCTGACTGCTGCAGTAGACTCCACCATGTCTCTCACAATCACGTTATCACTTACATACCGAGGTCTCGTGTGATGTCTCCGCCTTCTGGATACTACATCCATTGGCTCAACATCGCCGCACTAATGGCTGGCTGACTGCTGCAGTAGACTCCACCATGTCTCTCACAATCACGTTTATCACTTACATACCGAGGTCTCGTGTGATGTCTCCGCCTTCTGGATACTACAGCCATTGGCTCAACATCGCCGCACTAATGGCTGGCTGACTGCTGCAGTAGACTCCACCATGTCTCTCACAATCACGTTATCACTTACATACCGAGGTCTCGTGTGATGTCTCCGCCTTCTGGATTACTACAGCCATTGGCTCAACATCGCCGCACTAATGGCTGGCTGACTGCTGCAGTAGACTCCACCATGTCTCTCACAATCACGTTATCACTTACATACCGAGGTCTCGTGTGATGTCTCCGCCTTCTGGATACTACAGCCATTGGCTCAACATCGCCGCACTAATGGCTGGCTGACTGCTGCAGTAGACTCCACCATGTCTCTCACAATCACGTTATCACTTACATACCGAGGTCTCGTGTGATGTCTCCGCCTTCTGGATACTACAGTCATTGGCTCATTCATCGCCGCACTAATGGCTGGCTGACTGCTGCAGTAGACTCCACCATGTCTCTCACAATCACGTTATCACTTACATACCGAGGTCTCGTGTGATGTCTCCGCCTTCTGGATACTACAGCCATTGGCTCAACATCGCCGCACTAATGGCTGGCTGACTGCTGCAGTAGACTCCACCATGTCTCTCACAATCACGTTATCACTTACATACCGAGGTCTCGTGTGATGTCTCCGCCTTCTGGATACTACAGTCAGTGGCTCTACATCGCCGCACTAATGGCTGGCTGACTGCTGCAGTAGACCCCACCATGTCCCTCACAATCACGTTATCACTTACATACCGAGGTCTCGTGTGATGTCTCCGCCTTCTGGATACTACAGCCATTGGCTCTTCATCGCCGCACTAATGGCTGGCTGACTGCTGCAGTAGACCCCACCATGTCCCTCACAATCACGTTATCACTTACATATACCGAGGTCTCGTGTGATGTCTCCGCCTTCTGGATACTACAGCCATTGGCTATTCATCGCCGCACTAATGGCTGGCTGACTGCTGCAGTAGACTCCACCATGTCCCTCACAATCACGTTATCACTTACATACCGAGGTCTCGTGTGATGTCTCCGCCTTCTGGATACTACAGTCAGTGGCTCTACATCGCCGCACTAATGGCTGGCTGACTGCTGCAGTAGACCCCACCATGTCTCTCACAATCACGTTATCACTTACATACCGAGGTCTCGTGTGATGTCTCCGCCTTCTGGATACTTACAGCCAGTGGCTCTACATCGCCGCACTAATGGCTGGCTGACTGCTGCAGTAGACTCCACCATGTCTCTCACAATCACGTTTATCACTTACATATCGAGGTCTTGTGTGATGTCTCCGCCTTCTGGATACTACAGCCATTGGCTATTCATTGCCGCACTAATGGCTGGCTGACTGCTGCAGTAGACTCCACCATGTCCTCTCACAATCACGTTATCACTTAACATACCGAGGTTCTTGTGTGATGTCTCCGCCTTCTGGATACTACAGCCATTGGCTATTCAATCGCCGCACTAATGGCTGGCTGACTGCTGCAGTAGACTCCACCATGTCTCTCACAATCACGTTATCACTTACATATACCGAGGTCTCGTGTGATGTCTCCGCCTTCTGGATACTACAGCCATTGGCTATTCATCGCCGCACTAATGGCTGGCTGACTGCTGCAGTAGACTCCACCATGTCCCTCACAATCACGTTATCACTTACATACCGAGGTCTCGTGTGATGTCTCCGCCTTCTGGATACTACAGTCAGTGGCTCTACATCGCCGCACTAATGGCTGGCTGACTGCTGCAGTAGACCCCACCATGTCCCTCACAATCACGTTATCACTTACATACCGAGGTCTCGTGTGTGATGTCTCCGCCTTCTGGATACTACAGTCAGGGGCTCTACATCGCCGCACTAATGGCTGGCTGACTGCTGCAGTAGACTCCACCATGTCTCTCACAATCACGTTATCACTTACATACCGAGGTCTCGTGTGATGTCTCCGCCTTCTGGATACTACAGCCATTGGCTCAACATCGCCGCACTAATGGCTGGCTGACTGCTGCAGTAGACTCCACCATGTCTCTCACAATCACGTTATCACTTACATACCGAGGTCTCGTGTGATGTCTCCGCCTTCTGGATACTACAGCCATTGGCTCTTCATCGCCGCACTAATGGCTGGCTGACTGCTGCAGTAGACTCCACCATGTCTCTCACAATCACGTTATCACTTACATACCGAGGTCTCGTGTGATGTCTCCGCCTTCTGGATACTACAGTCAGTGGGCTCTACATCGCCGCACTAATGGCTGGCTGACTGCTGCAGTAGACCCCACCATGTCTCTCACAATCACGTTATCACTTACATACCGAGGTCTCGTGTGATGTCTCCGCCTTCTGGATACTACAGCCATTGGCTATTCATCGCCGCACTAATGGCTGGCTGACTGCTGCAGTAGACTCCACCATGTCTCTCACAATCACGTTATCACTTACATACCGAGGTCTCGTGTGATGTCTCCGCCTTCTGGATACTACAGTCAGTGGCTCTACATCGCCGCACTAATGGCTGGCTGACTGCTGCAGTAGACCCCACCATGTCCCTCACAATCACGTTATCACTTACATACCGAGGTCTCGTGTGATGTCTCCGCCTTCTGGATACTACAGCCATTGGCTATTCATCGCCGCACTAATGGCTGGCTGACTGCTGCAGTAGACCCCACCATGTCTCTCACAATCACGTTATCACTTACATTACCGAGGTCTCGTGTGATGTCTCCGCCTTCTGGATTACTACAGCCATTGGCTATTCATCGCCGCACTAATGGCTGGCTGACTGCTGCAGTAGACTCCACCATGTCCTCTCACAATCACGTTATCACTTACATACCGAGGTCTCGTGTGATGTCTCCGCCTTCTGGATACTACAGTCAGGGGCTCTACATCGCCGCACTAATGGCTGGCTGACTGCTGCAGTAGACTCCACCATGTCTCTCACAATCACGTTATCACTTACATACCGAGGTCTCGTGTGATGTCTCCGCCTTCTGGATACTACAGTCAGGGGCTCTACATCGCCGCACTAATGGCTGGCTGACTGCTGCAGTAGACTCCACCATGTCTCTCACAATCACGTTATCACTTACATACCGAGGTCTCGTGTGATGTCTCCGCCTTCTGGATACTACAGTCAGGGGCTCTACATCGCCGCACTAATGGCTGGCTGACTGCTGCAGTAGACTCCACCATGTCTCTCACAATCAGGTTATCACTTACATATCGAGGTCTCGTGTGATGTCTCCGCCTTCTGGATACTTCAGTCATTTAGTTTTTCATCTACTTACTAATGGCTAGCTAACAGCTTCTGTAGACTCTGCCACGGCTCTGACAATCAAGCTATCACTTATATAGCGACGTCTCATACGATATCAACTGCATGCTATAGATCCCACCTAGGATATCATAATCAGGCTATCACTTATGTGTGGTTCGTTAGGCAAAGAACACACACACACACACACACACACACACACACACACACCACACACACACACACACACACACACACACACACACACACACCCACACAACTTTATAAGACATGCAATATAAAGCTGCTTCCAAAATATAAAGGCTCGCCATAGTCAATAGTTACAACAAGTTTTTTAAAAACTGGCTTACATGATTCTTTAAATAATAGTTTTAGAATTATGCAACTTGCTTTTGTTTTATCATTTCAATATTCTCAAAAACTCGTTATTTTTGCACACTTCCCACAGTACCAATTCATCAGTAAGGTGGTGATAAATAAAAGCTATAATAAGCTGTGATAATAACCTGAGTTGGGCAATAATTTGCCTAGAGACCTCAATATATAAATGCCCAAAGCTAATTTGGTGCAAAACATGGTCAATACAAACATTCACCATGTCAAAACCTTCACCAAGGTGAATTTAAAGAAATTGATTGAAGTGGACTTTTTCTAGTATACAGTTCACCAAACATTATGTCAGGTCTATTCTTGAAGTCTACCAAATACAGAGAAAAGAATTTCAAAACCATTAAATTTTAAAGAAGTTTTGAAGTTTGAAGTTTTGGAAATGTTGCACACAATTAATTGTTTATAGGAACAAAGATGTTGTTTTGTTCCAAAAACTGATTTAGAAATTTCATTACAGCATAGAGTCATATCTTCAGCAAATTGCAAAATTCTCGCAGACTAGTGATGATTTTATGTCGTTGCCACAGAGCAGGAAAAGATCGGACTAACAATGGATCCTTGAGGGACTCCATATCTCATTTCCATTTAGCAAACATGATATAAAATTTGGACAACTTGGGTTTTGAAATTGAACTAAACCACAAGAGAGGCATGCCTCGAATTACAACTTGTCAAGCAGCGTGGAGATGGTCAACACAATTTTATTGAAGGCCTTTGATAAGTCAAAAAACACACTTAAGATGGGATTCTTGACCTCTAAATCTTTTAACCCCACATTGACAAAACTCACAATTGCATCCATCGCCGGTTTTCTCTTTCTGAACTTACATGGGTGTCTTGAAAGCATATTGTGTTTTTGTATAGAAACAGTATCCTTTTTTTTTAAAAAAACATTTTCAAAAGTTTATGCTCAGAACTGGAAAATTGAGACTGGTTGATAGTTACTAATATGAGTAGGATTGTCTCTTTTTAATTGCAGTTAATTTTGATAATTTTGAAGAGTGAGAGAAAAAACTCTTATTTGAAATAACAAATTTTACCAAAGTAATAAAATGCTCTACAACTGTTTAGAGTAATTCCTGATAAGCCACATCAACATAGAATTAATATCATTCGACTTTTTTGGCTGGGATTTTAAAATTTTTTTTTTTAAAAAAACCCCCCCCCTTTTTAATTTTTCCCCGGGGGGGGGTTTTTTTTTAAAAACCCCCCCGGGGGGGGGGGGGGGAAAAAAAAAAAAAATGGGAAAAAAAACCCCCCCCCCAAACCCCCCCCTTTTTCCCCCCCCGGATTTTCCCCCCCCCCCCCCCCCCCCCCCCCCCCCCAAAAAAGAAAAATTTAAAAAAAATTCCCCCTTTTAAAATAAAAAAAAAAAGGTTTTCCCCTTTTTAAAAAAAAAAAATTTTTTAAAAAAAGAAAAAAAAATTTTTTTTCCCCCCCCCCCCAAAAAAAAAAACCCCCCTTTTTTTTTGGAAAAAAAACCCCCCAAAAAATTTTTTAAAAAAAAAATTAAAAAAACCCCTTTTTTTAAAAAAAAAAATTTTTTAAAAAAAAAAAAACCAAAAAAAAAAATTTTAAAATTTAAAATTTTTTTAAAAATTTTTAAAAAAAATTAAAAAATTTAAAAATTTTTTTGAAACCCCCCTTTTAAAAGTTGGGGGGAAAAACCCCCAAAAAAAAAAAAAAAAAAAAAAAAAAAGGGGGGAAAAAAAAACCCGGAGGAAAAAAATGGGGAAAAATTTTCCCTTTTAAAAAAAATTTTTGAAACCCCCCAAAAAAAAAAAAAATTTTTATTTTTTAAAAAAAAATTTTGGGGGTTTCCCCCCAAAAAAAAACCCTTTTTTAAAATTTTTTTTGCTTTTTTTCCCCCCCCAAAATTTAAAAAAAAATTTTCCCCCCCCAAAAACCCCAAATTTAAAATTTTGGGGGGGAAAAAAAAATTAAAATTTTTTTTTTTTCCCCCGGGTTTGGGGGGGAAAAAAAAAAAACCCCCCCCCCCCCAAAAACCCCCCCCCAAACCCTTTTAAAAAAAAAAAAAAATTTTTTTTTTAAAAAAAAAAAAAAAAAAAATTTTTTTAAAAAATTTAAAAATTTTTTTTTTCCCCCCTTTTTTAAAAAAAAAAAAAAAAAATTTTTTAAAGAAAATTTAATTTCCAAAATTTTTTAAATTTTTTGGAAAAAAAAGGGTTTTTTTTTTTAAAAAAAAAAAAACCAAAAATTTGGGGTTTGGGAAAAAAAAAAAATTTTTTTTTAAAAAAGGGTTTAAAAAAAAAATTTTTTAAAAAATTTAAACCAAATTAAAAAAAAAAATTTTTTTAAAAAAAATGGAAATTTTCTTAAAAATTTTTTTTTTTTTCCCCGGGGAAAAAAAGGGAAAAAAAACCCCCCCAAAAAACCAAAACCCCCAAAAAAGGGGGGTTTTCAAAATTTTAAATTTAAAAATTTTAAATTTTTTTTTATTTTTTTTCCCTTTTAAAAAAAAAGGAAAAAAAAAAAAATTTTTTTTAAAAACCCCTTTTTTTTTAAAAATTTTAAAAGGGCAATTTCCCCCAAAAAATTAAAAAAAAAAAAATTTATTTTTTTTTTTGAAAAAAAAAAAAAAATTTAAAAAAAAAATTTAAAAAATTTTAAAATTTTTTTTAAAAAAAAAAAATAAAAAAAAAGGGGAAAAAAAAAAATTTCCCCTTTTAAAAAATTTTTTCCCTTTTTTTTGGTTTTTTTTTTAAAAATTTCAAAAAAAAAAAAATTTGGGTTTTTTTTTTTAAAAAAAAATTTTTTTTTTTTTTTTTTTTTCCCCAAATTTAAAAATTTTAAAAAAAATTTGGAAAGAAAAATTTTTTTTTAATTTTTCCCAAAAGGAAAACCCCCAAAAAAAAAAAAAAAAAAACCGGAAAAAAAAAGGCCTTTTTTTAAAAAAAATTTTTTTAAAAAAAAAAAAATTTTGGAATTTAAAAAAAAAACCCCCTTTTTTTTTTTTTTTTTAAACAGTTTTTACCTTTTTTCCCCCCGGGGGCCCCCCCTTTTTTTTAATTTTGGCCCCCCCTTTTTTTTTTTTTTCCCCCCCTTTTTTTTGGGAAAAAAAAAATTTTTTTTAAATTTTTTTTAAATTTTTTCCCCCCCCCCCCAAAAAAAAACCCCCCCCTTTTTCCCCCCAAAAAAATTTTTTTTTTTTAAAAAAAGGGGGGCCCCCTTTTTTTTCCCCCCTTTTTTTTTTCCCTTTTTTAAAAAATTTTTTTCCAAAAAAAAAAACCCTTTCCCTTTTAAAAAAAAAAATAATTTTTTTTTAAAATTTTCCCAAAATTTTTTTCCCCCAAAAAAAAAAAAAAAAAAAACCCTTTTTTTTAAAAATTTTTTAAAAAAAAATTTTTTTTGGAAAAAAATTTAAATTCCTGGGACGGAAAAAATTTTTTAAAAAAAGGGAAAAAAATTAAAAATTTTTTTTTAAAAGGTTTTAAAAAACCCCCAAAAAAAGGGGGAAAAAAATTTTTTTTTTCCCCAAAAATTTTTTTATTTTTTTTAAAAAAAAAAAAAAACCCCCGGAAAAAAAAATTTTTAAAAAAAAAATTTTTTTTTTTTAAAAATTTTTGGGGGTTTGGGGAAAAAACCCCCCCCCAAAAAAAAAAAAAAAACCCCCAAAAAAAAATTAAATTTTTTGGGGGGAAAAACCCCCCCTTTTTTAAAAAATTTTTTTTTTAAAAAAAATTTTTTTTTTTTAAAAAAAAGGGGGAAAAAAAAAAAAAAACCCAAAAATTTTTTTTTTTTGGGGGAAAAAAATTTTTTTTTAATTTTTCCCAAAAAAAATTTTTTTTAAAAAAAAAATTTTTTTTTAAAAAAAAAAAAATTTAAATTTTAAAAAAAAATTAAAAAAAAAATAAAAATTTTAAAAAAAAAAAAAATAAAAAAAATTTTTTTAAAAAAAAATTTTAAAAAAATTTTTAAAAAAAAAAATTTTTTTTTCCCAAAAATTTTTTTTTGGGGGGGGAAAAAAAAAAAATTTTTTAAAAAATTAAAAAAAAATTTTTTAAAAAAAAAAATTTTTTTTTTTTTTAAAAAAAAAATTTTTTTTAAAAAAAAAATTTTTAAAAAAAAACCCTTTTTTTTTTTTTTTTAAAAAAAAAAAAAAAAATTTTTTAAAACCTTTAAAAAAAAAAAAAATTTTTAAAAAAAAAAAAAAAAGGGGAAAAGGGGAAAAAAAATTTTTTTTTAAAAATTTTAAAAAAAATTTTTAAAAAAGGGGGTTTTTTAAAAAAATTAAAAATTTTTTTTCTAGTTTTTTAAAAAAAAAAAAAAAAATTTAAAAAAAAAATTTGGAAAAGAAATTTTTTTCCCCAAAAAATTTTTGGGGGAAAAAAAAAAAAAAATTAAAAAAAAATTTTTTTTTAAATTTTTGGGGGGGGGGGAAAAAAAAAAAAAAAAGGGGGAAAAAAAAAATTTTTGGAATAAATTCAAATTTTTGGGAAAAAAAAAAAATTTTAAAAAAAAAAAAAAAAATTTTTTAAAAAAGGCCCTTAAATTTTTAAAAAAAAAAAAAAGAAAAAAAAAACAAAATTTAAAAAAAAAAACCCCCCCAAATTTTTTAACCCCAAAAACCGGTTTTTTTTTTTGTTAAAAAATAAAAAACCTTTTTTAAAAAAAATTTTTTTTTTTTTGGGTTTTTTTTTTTGTTTAAAAAATTTAAAAAAAAAAAGGGTTAAAAAATTTAAAAAAAAATTTTTTTTTTAAAAATTTTTTTTTGGGGTTTTTAAAAAAAAAAAATAAAAAAATTTTTTTTTTTTTTTTTTTTTTTTTTAAAAATAAAAAAAAAAAATTTAAAAAAAATTTTTTTTTTAAAAAAAAAAAAAAAATTTTTTTAAAAAATTTTTTTAAATTTTGGGAAAAAATTTTTTTAAAAAAAATGTTCTTTTTTTTTTTTTACCCAAAAAACAAATTTTTAAAAATTTAAAAAAAATAAAAAAATTTTTTTTTTTAAAAAAAAAAACCTTTTAAAATTTAAATTTCTTAAAAAATTAAAATAATTTTAAAAAGGTTTTAAAAAAAATTTAAAAATTTAAAAAAAAAAATTTTTTAAAAACCCCCCAAAAAAAAATTTTTTTTTTTTTTAAAAAAAAATTTTTTTTTTAACCCCCAAAAAAATTTAATTTTGTTCCCCAAAAAAAAAATTTGGGTTTTTTTTTTTGGGGGGTTTTTTTTTTTTTTTTTTTTTTTTAAAAAAAAAAAAAAAGGGGGGGAAAAAATTTTTTTTTAAAAAAAATTTTTAAAATTTTTTTTTTTAAAAAAAAAAAAAGAAAAATTTTTTTTGGATTTTTTAAAATTTTAAAAAAAAAATTTTTTTAAAAAAAAAAAAAACCTTTTTAATTTAAAAAAAAAGCCCCGGGGGGGGGGGTTTTTTTTAAAAAGGGAAAAATTTTTTTTTTTTTTTTTTTTTTTTTTTTTTCCCCTTAAATTTTTTTTGTTTGGGGGTTCCCCTTTTAAAAAAAAATTTAAAAATTTTAAAATTAAAATTTTTTAAAATTTTTTTTTTAAAAAAAAATTTAAAAAAAATTAAAACCCTTTTTAAAAAAAAATTTTAAAAAAAAATTTTTTGGGGTTTTTTTTTTTAAAATTTTTTTTTGGGGTTTTTTTTTTAAAAAAAAGGGGGGGGTTTCCTTAAACAAAATTTTTAAAAGGGGAAAAATTTTTTTGGGGGGGTTTTTTTTTAATTTTTAAAACCCCTTTTTTAAAAACCAAAAAAAAATTTTTTTTTTTTCAACCCTTTTAAAAAAAAAATTTTTTTTTTTTTTTTTCCCTTTTTTTTTTTTTTTCCCAAAATTAAAAAAACCCCCCCGGGAAAAAAAGGGAAAATTTTAAAAATTTTTTTGGGAAAAATTTTTAAGGGGTTTTTTTTTTTTAAAAAAAAAAAAAGGGGGTTTGGGGGGTTTTTTTTTAAAAATTAAAAACCTTTTTTTTAAAAATTTTTTTTTTTTGTCCTTTTTAAAAAAAAATTTCCCCCCCAAATTAATTTTTTTTTTATAAAATTTTTTTTTTTTTAAAAAAAAATTTTTTTATTAAAAAAAAAGGGGGAATTTAAAAAAAAAATAAAAACCCGCTTTTTTGGGAAAAAAAAAAAATTTTTTTTCCCCCCCCCTTTTTTTTTTTTTTTTTTTTTTAAATTTTTGGCCCCTTTTTTTAAAAAAATTTTTTTAATTTTTTTTTTGGGGTTTTTTAAAAAAAAAATTTTTTTTTTTTGGTTTTTAAAGGGTTTTTTTTTGGACAATTAAAAATTTAATTTTTTTTTTTTTTTAAAAAGGAAAATTTTTTTTAAAAAGGGAAAAAAAT